>NC_138378.1:122517012-122546719 GCF_054177405.1 Leptonychotes weddellii | reverse complement strand
CCTGGGTGGCTCAGTCGTTAAGCGTCTGCCTTCGGCTCAGGTCATGATCCCAGGGTCCTGGGATCGAGTCCCACATCGGGCTCCCTGCTCCGCGGGAAGCCTGCTTCTCCCTCTCCCACTCCCCCTGCTTGTGTTCCTGCTCTCACTATGTCTCTCTCTGTCAAATAAATAAATAAAATCTTTAAAAAAAATAAATAAATAAAATAAAATTAAAGCCCTGGGCTGCCAATGGTGCCAATCTGGAAAGTTAAAAGACACTCCACAGAATAGAAGATACATGCAAAATCACGCACTGGGTGAGTTCTGTCCGTAGAATATGTGAGTGTGTGTGCTCACACACGGAGAGAGGCGATGTTTGTGCCCGGGTGGTGGGACGTCAGAGGCTGTGCCCATAATCACTTCACTGTACTGCTACATGAGGAATATACATGAGGAATATAAAACTTTATCATGTGTCTGCAGGCAGAAAGCAAAGAATTTCTACCCAGAGAACAGTAGGGTATGTACATTTTAGGGAGCTCGTCAAGAGTGGGGCTGGGCAGGAAGTACGGAGTAAATGCATCCAGTGTCCCCACCCTGTATCTTGAAAGTCGAGCCCCTGGCATCTAAGTATTGCTGGGCAAAAAGGCAACATTATGAAAATAATTAGCATCACGAGGGCACAATGGAGCTAGATTTGGAACTATCTGTAGAAATTTGTAGAAATTCAGATTACCTCCTCTTTACCGTGCTCCAAATTGGCCTCAGCAATATCTCATGCTTGGCTCAATAATGAAATGGGGAACAATTATTGCCAAATCTTTATGTGGGAAACTTTGATTATCTGTATCTAAAAATAAGGTCTATGTATCTCACCCATCTGTCTATTACTTATCTATCTATCTGGAGAGATACGAAGGGATCATCCTCCTACTTTGGAATCTCAGCTGTGGCAATGGGAACTCTATTCCACAGAGTAACTAAAATCAACACAGGTGCCTAGCGGGCAATTACTGATCATATCAATTTTCCCACTTATGTGTCTTTTTTCATTAATTCCATTGTTAATCGGAAAGAATGAGAGCATAAAGGGCTTATTTGAAATGACTGGAAGAAGAGAGAATTGACAGTGTGGCTACCCAATATTCCATCGTGCTTGTAACACTCAGCTCTCTGCAGCAAGATAATTAAGAGGTAGAAGCACCTTCAACACTGAACACAGATACCACATAAAAAGTTAATAACTTTCCTACATACATGATGTTTGGAGAGGAAAGTGCCTAATCATGGGTGAATGAAATGCAGATTAAAATACTAAGCAGTGTCAGACACATTCAATATCTACAGTGATTGGGAAGGAACTTTAGGGGAGAGACAGATTCTTGGAAGAATAATATAATGAACTAACTTTATATTCTGAGCTATTAACTGATGGCTCAGTCATTGAAAAATGTTCTTATTAGTCATAAGGTGAAAACAGTGTACGCCCGGAAACCACAGGGCTTCTCCAGAATTAAGGATGGCCAAAAAAGGTGATACAAAGAAATGTGGAAATATGTCAGCGCACCATCTAAGCCCGCATAGTTTCTCTTTGTGAACATTTTCCCCACGTGAGTGGTATGGTTATGCCATCTCCTGAACCCAGGACAAGCACGATTCAATGCAAGAATGTAGGCAAAGGGCGCTTGGCTCTCGGATGGCTCTGAACTCATCCACCTTTTCCTTCCATTCCATCACTGGGCAGATGATCACTGAGCATTGAGGCCTTTGCTCAAGCCCCCGGGCCCTGTGTCAGAACCCTGAGCTCTGCAACCATTCGGCCACTGCATTTTTGAATGAGAAGCTAATGTTCTAGGGACACAATGACACCTTTAATGTGTAGGAGCTAGAGTCGGGGGGAAAGACTCAGGTTACCATGTTCATGTGAAATGCTGGTCATGGATTGGCATTGACATTGCGTCTGAGCTGGCTGTTTGTTGGCTGCTATTTGCTACCATTTTTAAGTCCCTGCTATTCTGGGCTGTCCCAGATACAATATTTATTCTACATGACACTCTTTTCTTTTGTTCCAGGAAAAACATTACTTTATCCTAGTATCATTTATATATCCAAAATAGAAGATTATACATGCCCCTTGAAACCCAGGAATAAACACAGAAATGTGTAACAGGTCACACGGAAGATGTGTCGGCCCCACCCCCATCCCAACCCCTCCAGCCAAAGATATGAACACCCAGGTGTGCATAATTCTAAACATTCTTCACCGTGAATATGAGTAATCTACATACTCCCCCCACCAAAAACATGGGTTCATATTATACTTACTCCTCTCCAAAAATGTCTAAGAGCTTAACATGGGCATCTTGCTGGCTCATTAAATGAACACTGAATGCTTTTATGTATCCACCTATTCACCCTAATAAACTTTTACTAATATCAACCAGGCTGCGATAGTGTCTTGTTATATACATATGTATTCAGGAGCCTTTATTCCTGTGGGACAGAATCCTAGAAAAGAAAGTTACTGAATGGTGGGCAAGTCTTTCCTATTCATTACCCTCTAAGTGAGCAAAGAGTGTTTGATGCATATCTGAGACTCAGATTTCTCTAACGGCCACCAGTGAAGTCGTGTTCATAATTGTATTGATCACTTACATTTAAATTTTTTTCTGTTCATAATCTCTGCTTTTTCCCATTAGCTCGTTCTAGTTGTGTGATTAACAAAGCGTTTAACATCTGGGAGGAGTGTTACCATGTGGGAAATGTTGCAGGGGCTCTGGGAACTGTATTTTGGGATTTGACGTCATTCACAGATGTTTGTCTATAGACTTTCCTTCATCATACTTGAATAACTTCAGTATTCTGCCAATGGGATTGTGTTTCATGGGGATAGAAACTTTAGGATTTTTTTTAAATAAAGTTTTCCTCACTTTAATATTGAACAAATTATTTGTTGTTGTTGTTTTTTTCCTTATGAAGGATATTGTAACTTCATAACACGAGCTGAGGAACTCGTCCACTTTTACTGCGGACTGAGATACTTTCCAGGACATGGGGGTTAGGTTGTGGGTTCAGGGACCAGCTCTGCTGTTGGCAGGGCCGCCGGCCTCAGGGACACTGGAGGAAGCTCAGGAGCTGGCAGAGTGCAGCATGCTTCCCAGAGCGCAGGCAGGGTGTGCAAAGGCCATGGGGCTGACCAGGGTCTGGACACCCAGCACCGGAGAGTTGGGGTTCTGGGAGGTAGACGCTGTTCTGGCTGCGAACGCATTTCAACAGGACCTTCCCTATATTTCTCTAGAGCTAGCTTTATATTTTATTCTGAGATTTTGTTGTAAAAATATATTTTGTTAAAATTATGATGACAGTAGGTAATAGATTTTTTTACTATTGGATAAATGAATTAACGTCCCAAACTGTTAGCATATCCCCTATCCTTATCTTTTGGAATTTGACTAATCCTTGAACCTTAGCACCCTGGAAACCGCTGTGGGAGAGAGGCTCCTCTCTGTCGGCAGCTGAAGACCCAAGTGGGGTTTGGCCTGTGGCTGTCAGGACCGGGCCCTCGGTCCTAGCTTCCCTGCTCTCCTGAGTTCATGCCACGTTTACTGATTTACCAACATGCCTGTTCATGCAGAACAGACCTCCTGCCCCTGTAAGGGGACAATTATCACAAAGTCACACAAGATTACAGAGATCAGAGGGGGTTCCCTCAGACTGAAATAAAACCTATTATGTTGAACTCCTGCCCCAAAGGACACAGGGGGCTTTGGGGAGAGTGCGGGTGGGCCTCAGCTCCAAGATCCAGAGAGAGTTCCTCAACAATCTGGAAGGTGTCAGAAGACATCAGCCTCTTTCATGCACAGGTTAAGACAGAATGAAGAGAACAGGAAAAATATAAAGGAAAACTGATGTGCTTGACCATGATGGGCCTTGTCACCAGCAGGCCACAGGGCCACACAATACGGGGACACCATGGAGAGAGTGTGCAGGCCACAGAGTGCAGAACAGAGGCAATAATGATGCGGGCGAAATGGGGGGACAGAGAGAGAGACGGACAAAGACGGGGGACAGAGAGACAGAGAGATGGAGGAGAGAGACAGGACAGACCAATGGTGGGGGCGGGATGACAGAGAGAGAGAAACCCTCGGGCAGGTTATATGATGAAACCCTGGCTGTGCCTCCAAAGACCCGGCTCAGCCCCCCTCCCCCGCCCGGATTACTAACTACTTTGTAGCAATCACCTGCTGTTCTCCTGCTCATCTGTCAACTGTGAAATAAGCATTGTTTGGCTGTTGGTTTTGAGAGCAGGAGGTGATGTGCTGCGTGGGAGGGGCATACTTTAAGTGCCTGGTCCATGGTATGCACGGAAGATGTAAAGATGTAAAATTTTAATTTATTGTCATTTTTCTGTTACTATTTCCCCCTAACATTTCTGTGTTCCACTTGATCTTAGCCAAAAGGCCGAGAAACGATCATTTCTGTGTTCCAGTCTCTGCATCTGTTCTCTCTTCTTCATGCCCCACCTTGGAGCCAGAACGAAGCCTTGTCACTCATCACCATGAATGGTCTCAGGCTTGTCCTATCCGTGCCCCATGCCCTTAATCCATCCTAAATGCACAGTAGTCTAGGGTCTTATCATTTCATCCCTGGATTATTTCACTCCGAGTTCTGAGAAGAGCCAATAAAGGGAAGTAAGTATATCATGGAACAGTAACAAGAATATATTGTATTTTCATAAAATTATGCAAAAGGAAAATGTAAAAGCAGAAATGCTATAATGTTAGAAACCCAGACACCAGTGAAACAAAATAACTGAGATGAGTAGCAAACAAATTTAATTGAAGATTCTAACACATTAAGCAGTGAAAATTAACTTACAGGAATCAGTAGTAATTGGTGTGAAGAAACTCAGGTGGAGAATGTCTTATGATATGGATCACTGAAGGGATATGGATCACCGAAGGGCTTCAACCTTAAATATAAAAATAAAGAAGTTTTCAGTGCCTGGTCCCTGAGTGCTTTGTTGAATCCGCCCACACACTTTCTGCACATTCTGCACGAACACAACGAGGAAGATACTCTTCCTACATAGCTCACGTCTCCTTTCTGGGCTCACCGTTCCACACACGTCCTGGGTCCAGAGCCCCCATTCCTGTGTGTCCACAAGTCAGGACACACGGGACCAACAGCCACACGCTGAGTGCACGGGACTTAGCAGTGGCCCAGCACATGGAGGAAAGTCTGCTGGATAAGCTACAAGGAAATTGTGCAATCGGCTCGATCCTGGGGAACAGGCTGGTCTGAAAGAGGGAACAGTGATTTGGGAAGTAAGCCTCCAGAAGGTGAAATGTGTGGTGCTGTTCTCTCTGCGTTAAGCTTAAGCAGTGCTTTGGGGCTTAAATGACAGAACCCAAATTATGTTGTCTGGGGCATAAAAGGATGAACTAGGTTTATTAATAAAACTCCTAAAGAGATGGAGCAGGGCAGCTTTGGATGTCCACTCCTGAGTCTTCAGTGAAGCTGTGTCATCAGAATGAGGGAATAGGACTCATGCATAATGCTCAACATTGAAGGAAATGCAACCTTAGTGTAACCAGGGGCCTCTGCAGAATCTTCAGAATACATTCTAGGGGAGACTTGACTGGGGGCGGATTGTCATTTAGGTAGAGAGGAATATGGCCAGATTTACATGATAGAGACAGAGGAGAAGGAAAATGAGAAATTTCTAAAGCATGAAGAGAAAAAGTAACGGAGGAATGAGAAGTGATTTCAGAATTTCTAGCCCAGGAGAGTGGTGGTGGGAAGAGTGGGACGGTGGTGGTCATGATGAGCTCCCACAGCAGAATGGCCCACAAAATACCCATAGTTTATAAAAATGCATAGTCCAACTAAAATCTTTCTAAACAGTATTGAAGCAGTTCATGCACAGGACTGGACTCTGATGACGTGTTCGTTACCCATTGCTCTCTGACACTCGTTATTGATCTCATGGTTTCTGGGAGCCCAGGTCCTGGTGCCACCCAGCTGCATCCTCCAGCCAGGGTCATGTCCAGGGATGGCTGGGAGGATGGTCACCTCAAGGTCCATTGGGCAATTTGCTCCCAGGCCCGCTCAGTGTCCTCAAAGCACTCTGTACCCCGTGGGCCGTTGGCCAGAGCCTGCACCCAGTTCCTTGCCACGTGGCCTCTTGACGTGGCATCTTGATTTATCAAGGCAAGCAAAGTGCAGGGTAAGAGGGTGCTCGAAGACAGAAATCACATCTTTTCATAATTTGGTCCCAGATGGGACACCGTCTGTTTTTTCCCATATCCTGCTCATTGGAAGTCAAGTCACTAGATCCACACTTCACACAAGGCTGTGGCCAACCAGAGGGAAACGCTGGGAGGCAGGACTGTCGGGAGCCCCAGGGAACCACGCAGCCCATCCCGCATTCACCCCCACGAAGTCTGGGCCTCCAAATGCAGGAGACACTCAGAAACCCTAGTGTCTCCAAAAATGTCATCCCTTCCCAGCAGTATGCCTTCACTTGATTTATAGAACCCCACGAGAACTATAGTTCCAGACTCATGTTTTTTCTGTTTGTACAAATATCCACTGTAGCATCTGGCATGTGGCCAGGACCAAAGACAAAGTTCCAAGTTATAAAGTTAAATGCTGTTGACATAATTTAAAGCAGTTCATATTGATTGATTAAGAATCATTTGCAGTGTGAACATCTTTATTTTTTAAAATAAAAATGTGTTAGAAAAATAGTTTCCATTTATTTCACTTAATACAGCTTCTGCAACAAAGCATTGGCCACCGCCGTAGATGCCCTGTTGGGCCTTCCTCTGGGCGCCCCTGGGGAAAGCCTCCTCCTACGGCTGGCCGGCGATGCGGGTGGTGCCGCAGGAAGCACACAGCGACCTCGTCCAGGACACCTGCCCAGATGCCCCTGCAGGTGCCAGATTTTAGCTGAGGAGGCCTGGCAGCAGAAGGCGCCCGCGGCCCTGCCTGCTTGAGGAAGGCTAACAGATGCTGGCCCTTGTGGTCGATTTCTTGATAACTAAAAAAGCAGAAAGCACAGCTAACTATTTTGAAATATCGTCTTTCAGTTGTCATGGGGGTGGGAGGGGGGAAGAGATGACCCAAGTCTTGAAAACGTATTTTTAAATATTCAGAAGAACACCATCTAATCTCCAGTTTCCTGGTTGAACACCCCCTCCACTGCCTATGTGATGGCTCCCTTTCCTTAATTAGATTGAATCGTGTTAATACAAGATCACAATTGATAGCAATTTAAATAATGAGAATAATGAGAAAAATATAGAAGAATGAAGATAATGAGTGTCATTAAAGAAAAAGAAAACCTAGGTTGGTTGCCTGCTGGTAGAAATCTGGGGGACATGCCCATTAGTGGGGGCTGGGTGGTTTCCTCTCAGCAGGGCTGCAGGGTGGCGAGGGGTGGGTTGGACAGACCAGGTAGGGACAAACCCACTGTCCATGCAAATGTGCCCACTGGGAAAGAATTCCCCCTTGAGGTGCCTTCCACCATTCTCCAGAGATCTGATGCACTGGCCACAACTAACTTGAGTGTGATCATATGCTGCAGATTTGGCCTCCCTTCCCCAAGATGGACGGAATATCTAAGGTGGAGCAAAGGGAAACTCGTGGGTCTGAGTCCTCTGTTCCATCTGAGAAGAGTACGTGCACCCAACACAGTCATGGGTCTGACCAAGAGGCAGACCCGTCATGAGAAGTCTTGTTCGGGACACAGGACACACTTGCCTATAAACACACTTTGAAAAGTCATAACATAATATGACAAAACATAACATAAACATTCATATCTTAAAATTATAGCTTGAAAATTAAAGTGTCAGGTATCACACAACTTACTCTGAGTACAAACACTCTTTGAACACTAAGGATGCACCTAAATGTAGGTGGCCACTGAGTGCACTCCGGGAGCCTGGAATGCAGAGCACACTCGTGACCTAGAGAGTTCCGTCATTGTCCCCATTGTTGGTGAACCTACATTGGGATAAACCTGTAAGTTAATACCTAAAAAGCACCTTAAATGTTACAGCAACCAAAGATCTCCTGTCACACTGTCATGACTCTCCTTCAAGATGACCCATCCCTTCAGGCAACTTGGCTTTTCCATTACATTCAGAGTCACCATAGTAACAGTAACCTCCTTCATTCTAAACCCCACTGTCCCATCACCTGCTCTGAATGTGACAGATTAGCATTTTTTCTTCTCTGAGTATTTCATACTTTAATTTTGAAATGGAAAGGGAGACAATTAAAACAATCTTTTTGAGATGAAATGCCTCAAGTGCAGTGCAACGTTGAGACTGGGAGCCATGGTGGCCAGGAGGAGGGGCGTCCCTGGGTTTCTCGCTGCGAGACTGCGTGGGCAGCAAAGGGCCACGTTATGAAATCACAGGTCGGAGAACCACATCATTCTCTCCCAAAATTCTGAGAATAACTTTAATGACATAATGATTTTGAATGGAGAGATTGTTAGAGCAGAAATCTAAAAATCTAGATTGTGACCTGCTTTCTCTTCCATAAAAAAGATGCAAAAGTGACTATTTGTCCCACTTGAAAGAGTCCTTGTAAGATTTATGACTAAATAACCTGTTAATATCCAAAATCTGTAAAGAATTTACCAAACTCCACACTCAAAAAACAAATAATCCAGTCAATAAATAGAAGACATGAACAGACATTTCTCCAAAGAAAACATACAAATGGTCAACAGACATATGAAAAAATGCTCAGCATCACTCGGCATCAGAGAAATTCAAATCAAAACCACAATGAGATACCACCTTACATCAGTCAGAATGGTTAAAATGAACAACACAGGAAATAAGTGTTGGCGAGGATGCAGAGAAAGGGGAACCCTCTTGCACTGTTGGTGGGAATGCAAGCTGGTGCAGCCACTCTGGAAAACAGTATGGAGGTTCCTCAAAAATTAAAAATAGAAATACCCTAAGATCCAGCAATTGCACTACTAGGTATTTACCCAAAGGATACAAAAATACAAATTCAAAGGGGCACATACACCCCAGTGTTTACAGCAGCATTATCAACAATAGCCAAACTAGGGAAAGCCCAAATGTCTATCGACTGATGAATGGGTAAAGAAGACACAGGGTGTGTGTGTGTGTGTGTGTGTGTGTGTGTGTGTGTGTGTGTGTGTGTGTATAATGGAATATTATTCAGCCACCAAAGAGAATGAAATCTTCGATTTGCAACAACACGCATAGGGCTAGAGAGTATTATGCTAAGTGAAATAAGTCAATCAGAGAAAGACAAATACCATATGATTTCACTGATATGTGGAATTTAAGAAACAAAATAGATGAATGTATGGGAGGGTGGGAGGGAAGAGAGATAGGGAAATAAACCATAAGAGACTCTTAATGATAGAGAACAAACTGAGGGTTGATGGAGGGAGGTGGGGGGGGATGGGCTAGATGGGGGATGGGAGGGCACCTGCTGTGATGAGCACTGGGTGTTGTAAGTGGTGAATCTCTGAATGCTACTCCTGAAACCAACATCGCACTGTATGTTAACTAGAATTTAAATAAAAACCTAAAAAATAAAAAATAAAAATAAAATTATCCTTATGGTTTATTTTAATGGGATTTAAGATCAAAGAAATAATGACATAGGTTTAAAAAGGAGACTAAATAACCCATATTGAAGGATTTTGTGCAGTCTTGAGAATGATTATACTGGTTATAAATAAACCTAGCATTAGGATAGCAGCCAAAGCCCAGGGGGCCAGCTACTCTCCCAATCTCCCAGTGAATTGACAAAAATAACTATAATAGAGGGAGTTCTATATCATGGCTGAAAGCCTTGTAGCCTTTTGTCTGAAATTTAGAATGACTTAGTTGGAAACAGGATAGGAGATTAAGAGTCCTATGCATAGGTCAAGCAATATTAACATAAACTCCAAAGAGAGTGGCTTATCACACTTTTCTCCAACTTTGAAGGGAGTTTTGATACTGAAAAAAAAAACCCACATTAATGATTGAAATACCAATTAGAGACTTTCCAGAAGAATAAATGGGGAAAGGGCACTGTTATAGTTAATATAAGAAAAAACAAGATATTCAAAATGCATTAGTTTCAGAAGTAAGAAATGAAGCAGACAGACAATAAGTAATAATGAAACAAATAACAAATAAAGTTCTGTAATCTGAAGAATTACCCCAATTTTTTAAATTAAGAGTTTATGAATTAATAGCAGAATTTAATGTTAAAACAAGGCTCATAATGCATATTCCAAAATACATACTCTTTAAACATAAGAATATACTATGAGAATCTGTATTTTTAAAAAGGACAAAAACTAAAAACCTCTGGAGACAGAGGTAAGATTAAATAATGAAAATGGAATGTCACATATAACCAAAAGGTGGCTCCAGTTGGAGATTCGTGTGACCCGTCCATGCACGAACTTGCTGCTGATGTCACCAGGCTCCTGAAGGTCCAGGAGCACCCAGAGTTCGCTTAACTGTAAAGTTTTCCACTCAGTAAAGGCTGTGGAAAGTGCCGGTGGGTGGAAAGAGTCCTTCTACCCTTCCGTGCTCTCCTGTAGCATTGCACACCCATCATTTATGACCCTCGGCACATGTCACCCAGTGCGCCCTGAGAGATGAGTTCCCTGGGCCCCTGCCTCGTGGCCCCAGACCGCTGGGGCCAGGAATGCAGAGAGTAGGCAGTGCAGAGCGAGGAGAAGACACACAAGGTCTGCTCAGTGAAGTGGTGCTTTAAGTGAATGCTTTCATTAAGAGAAAGGAAGAAACAGAAATGATCGTCCCCCATGTGTATCCAGAGGGACCCGAGAGCCCGGGGAGCAGAGCGCTACGGCCACACTGAAGTTAGACCGACAGCTACAGACGCAGATATCAGCAGCCTGTGGTTCAGTCGTACCTCCCTCCAAGGGCTCCCCTGTGTGACCGTGTCTGGGACTTCTCAGGGACAGAAGGCATCCACGATCCCTCGAATCAGGACAGGTCCCCGGCCTCACAACACGGAGAAGCCGTTGCTGCTCTTGCAGGGGCCACCCCCACGCTGAGCGCCCTCGGCAAATTCCAGCAGTCCCAGGCGGTCTGCCTGAGCCCCTCCCCAGGGCTCCCCCCGTGCTCCATGTCCCCAAAGGTTCCACGGAAAGTGCTGTGGCTTCTGCAGGACACTCCCTGTGTCCACACATTGCAGTCTGCACAGGCACAGTCACCACAATGCGGGCCCTTCGTCGGGTTCTGTGAACAGCTCACACTGCAATTGTAGCCGATAAGGCCTCCTCAACAAGGCACTAAACTCCAGTCGAGACGCACTGTCACCGTGCAAGTTCGAGATGTGTAGGGCATGAAAGAGATCCACCAACAGGGGTAACCTGCTGCCTGCATTTCAGGATGTAATTAGATCCACTGTAAAATTTGCAACCCTTATCACTGAACAGTTCTTCAAAAAGAATGTTTCTTCTTTTTAGATTAATTAAATAACATATACTGCTTTAAAGGACTTGCTAACATATTTGTCTTGTATCAGATTTAGAAAGGAGGACCCAGCTGAGGACAGAAAACGTTCTTCATAAATAAGACATGCATGCGGTTACATTAACTAAACACCGGCTTCGGACGTGAGCTTCCCAAAATGGGATGCATTTTATGCTTCAGACCTGGAGCCTCCTCTTGAAAGGATGAGCTCTCCATTTACATTTTTGTAAGATATTTTCAGAGTTTTCTTACAAATTTTTTTAATTCACTTTGCATATCCCATCTTATGTTACTTATTATAAGCTTACTTTAATCACTTGTATAATTCTATAGTAAAAATTCACACTATGCTTTATGTGTATTAGTGCATTTATATTATATTATATTATATTATATTATATTATATTATATTATATTATATTTGTTATATTATATTATACTATACTATACTATATTATATTTAGGATGTTTGTCATCAAGTATTTGCTCAACACAACATTGTCTAAGCTTGGGGTTCTGCAAGCTACAACTACAGGCCAGTTCCAGCCATGGTTATGCCTGGATGACCTTCAAGCTAAGAATGACTTTCTTAGTCACCGCCTGATGCTTAACCATTTACCCCATACATAGAACCTTTTTTTAAAATTTTTTATTTAAATTCAATTTAGTTAACATATAGTGTATCATACTTTTCATACGGTGTAACATACAGTGTAGAGGTCAGTGATTCATCAGTTGCATATAACACCCAGTGCTCATCACATCACATGCCCTCCTTAATGCCCATCACCCAGCTACCCCGTCCCCCCCAGCAACTCTCAGTTTGTTTTGTTTATTAAACTCTACATATGAGTGAACTCATATGATAATTATCTTTCTCTGACTGACTTATTTCACTTAGCATAATACCCTCTAGTTCCATGAACGTTGTTGCAAATGGCAAGATTTCATTCTTTTTGATGGCTGAGTAATAGTCACAAACTGGTACAACCACTGGAAAACAACATGGAGTTTCCTCAGAAAGTTAAAAATAGAGCTACCCTATGATCCAGCAATTTTATTACTAGGTATTTATCCAAAAGGTACAAACACAGTGATCCAAATGGGCACATGCACCCCGATGTTTATAGCAGCAATGTCCACAATAGCCAAACTATGGAACGAGCCCAGGTGTCCATCGACAGATGAATGGATAAAGAAGATGTGGTGTATATATATAGATGGATAGATAGATAGATAGAGATATTGATAGATAGTCTTAAAACAACTCACATTTGCAGTCACACAGTTTCTGTGGGTTGCTGTCCACACTTAGGTGCTCGGGATCTCACAGGCTTCTCTCAGGGAGTCAGCTGGGCTGTGTTCTCATCCGTGGGCTCGCCTGGGGGCAACCTCAAACTGACTCAGGTGTTGGTGGAATCCATCCCTTGTTGCTGTGACATGAAGGGCCTCAGCAGCTTGTGTTCCCTGCAGCTCCCTGCCTGGGCCTCTCCATGGACAAATCACATCACAAGTCATTTCTTCCTGGCCATCAGGAGAGCAAGAGAACCTGTTGAGGTGTCCTGTGACATGGAGTGGTCACCAGAGTGAAACCCCCTCACCTCTGCCATATCCTCCAGGTTGGAAGCAAGACACAAGTCCCACCTTGATGGGGGATGGGGCTCCCCCAAGGGCATCAAAACACGACCATTACAGGCACTTTACAGTTGCCCAGATACATATCCTTACTCTTTAAAGGGTGGTAAACACTTTCAATTAAGTTGAAAAGGATGATGTGACAGACACTACATATGGCCCATAAAGCCTACAATATTAAGAGTTGGCATTTTACAGAAACTGTTGGCACACCTGGATTTCACAGGTAATGTTGGATGTGCAAATGCAGTGCGCCTCAGTGTAATGAATGCCCCAGTTTCCCCATGTAAGTCCTGATAAGGAAAAGTAAGTGAAGACAGAATATCAGAAGCATATTCTTTGCGTTGTTCATATTATCAGCATGTATTCACATGTATCCTTAGGAACACAACACCTATGTGCAAAAACAACTGGAAAAAAAAGATGTATGATCCCGGGACCCTGTGTGATGAGACTCACTTTCTCCTATCCTTTATCACCTGAGGCTAACTCATGTTTAAATTAACATTTTATTCTTAAAAATTCCACTTATAGAGAAGCTTTCAAAAATCTTGCCACTGATGGGCACATTAGTCAAAAGCAGAGAGGGCATAAATTGCTATTAAGGAATCTCTATGTGCTTTGGAAGGAAATTACTGGTCTGTGTGTAAAGCCTAGGTAATTCTGGGTGGAGCAGTGTGATGGGGGGCTGGGGAAGGGAGAGAGGTGTGCACAGAGCATCAGTGGAGAGGATGCCTCCTCGGAATTTCTAGAATCAGTCCTTGGTTATCTCCTCCAAAGGTAAGATCAGGATCGATTCCAGGAAGGAAGCAGCTGAGGAGGAAACACGGAGATGGTTCTCGGGACTCAGCCCCCCACGGGGAGACACCAGACACTCCCACGGAGGATGGGAGACACATCTAAGCTCACACTTTGCAGATCAGTAGTTTCTGAAGTGGTCATTTCCAAGGGAGAAGTTAACACAGCTCTGAGGTAAGATGCTCCTAAATGGGGAAGTGTACGGTGATGCACACATTTCCAGACGGGGTCACCGGGGTTCACGCAGCATGAAACCTGCTGCAGGTGCATTGGCTTCACCTCACCTGTGTTCCTGTCTGCTCCTTCCCCGACGCAGACACAGCTGCTCTCCCAGCTTCAGGGATTCTTGGAGTTAGTCTACTTGCTTGTCTTCAAGCAACAGAAGCCTGAGGAATGTGCCTGGAAAGGGGGGGACATGGTCCCTGGTGGGCGCCGGGAGCCTCGGAGCAGATCCGTCACGCACCGCGCTGCCCCTGTGAGGCCGACTCCTCTCACTGCGGCCGGAGCGTCTTGAGGAACATCGGTGTGCTGTCGCTGGCATGAAAGAAAACGTGGTGCATCTTACAGGCTCCTCTTTTATCAAATGATTGGACTTCTGGGTAAGTGTCTCCTGGTGAACTGGTCTGGCTCCTTCCCTTACCAGGAGTAAAGAGCACGCCGAGGGCAGTGGCGAGGGCTGGGTCAGACGGGGCTGGAGCCCAGGACCAGGGCCCCGACTTGGGGCTGCACCGCTTCCCCGAAGTGAGAGCAAGGCCGGAGACAGTCAGGGGCACAGACCAGCCCAGGTCGCGGGGAACTGCGGGGTGCCACCGATTCCAGACAAGAACAAAAGGTAGTGGGCTTGCATTTCATCACATGCTCCCCCCACGGGCAGCCCTCCTGCTTCCGCCTCAAACCCACATGCTCCCTTCTGCTGCTGATAGGCTGCACCCCGTGCCCTCCACAGCCAAGCCACGACTGGATTTCCCGTCACTGAGAGTTCACTTCCTTCAGGAAACTTCCTCCGCAGCCCCCAAAGCCGGAGAAAGAAGCTCGTGCCACGCCCCTCATGGCTGAGAAGTGTGTCCTTACTTCTCCCTCCCCCTTCCTGTGCTGAAACACCAACAGGGAGCAAGAATTGTGTCTTTACTGTTGATTGTCTGTTGTTTATCGTTGGTTCACTGCTGTGTCTACCCCTCACAGCACCATGCCAGGCACAGAGCAAGTGAACATGTGTGTGCGTGAGTGTGTGCACATGTGTGTGGTATGTGCGAGTGTGTGCAGGCATGTGTGTGCATGTGTGAGTAGGTATGTGCCCGTGAGTGTGCATGTATGTGTGCACACGTGTGACTGTGTGGGTGTGTGCACGTGCGCATGTGTGTCTGCATGTATGAGTGTGTATGTGTACGTGCATCGGCATGCGTGTCAGTGCGTGTGCGTGAGTGTGTGCACATGTGTGTGGTGTGTGCGAGTGTGTGCAGGCATGTGTGTGCTCACATGTGTGCAGGAGTGCGTGAGTGTGTGCCTGCGGTGTGTGCATGTGTTTGCATGTGCATGTGAAAGTGTAGAGTGACCAACCAAATGCAATCTGACTGGACAATGGAGCCTCAAAATGTCATCATCTGTTTCGTCTGAAATCTCACCCTGATCGTCCCCCAAGTCCCCAGCCCTGGCCTGAGTTCTGCACAGAGGAAACCAGAACCCTGCACAGCATCTGCCCAGAGCATTCAGAAATTCTGGGAAAATGTTTCCCTGCCCTTCCCACCTCAAAAAATCCCGTCTGCTAATGACTGAGCCTCGTTAACTTCCCAGTTTTGTGGCTCATGCTTCTGCAGGAAGACTCAAGGTGTAAACCCTAAGGTCAATAAGCAAAAGGGATTAACAGCAGAAGCTTCCTTGAAAATAGCAAAGTGCTGGGGGCCAAGAAACACTAAAATTCAGAATTGGAAGTGACCTCGTAAGGGTAACATGTGAGAACAAAAAGAAACAACAGCAAAATGTCATGCATTAAGTGACTTTTCTCCAAGACTGGGACCTCAGGACCAATGGGGTAAATCTCCCTGGCGCCCCGTGGGAAGGAAATTGTCATGAGATTCTCATATATCGCCGTGTTTGATTCTCGTAGTGTTCACACAATGCTGGCCGCCAGGCTGGTTGTTTTGCAATCCCTCCAGGGGGAGGCACTCAGGGGCTTCAGACCGGGAGACCCAGGGAAGAAGGCAGCCTCACTAGATCAGTGTGGGTCCAGAGCCATGCAAATCTGAAGAGCAAACACATGCCGAGTGTCATAGCAGCTATTTTCAGGGAAAAACACCATAACAAGAGGCAAATGAAAAAATCCTTCCATGATAAATAAAACTTAGCTATTTTAATTCTATTACAAGCAATGTAGAAGTCACAACAGAAAAGACTTATTGAAAGCTTCTCCCTGGTGCCTACATTTGATATTTGGTATATAACCACCTTGGGAGCTATATTTTTGGCTCACAAGTTTCTTAAGATGTGGTAGCAAATAAGCCGCAGTTCTGTCCAGGATGAATTTATTCAATGTGACTTAAGCAAATCCATTTAAAACGTAGTCAGACCTCTAGAGACATTTTTCCAAAAATAAGTAACTTTTCGATTTATCTGGAGTTGTATAAGCAAAGTCACCTTCCTTGAATGTTGGACTTCACTTCTCCATGGACCTGCTCAACCAATGCTCACTGAGCACCTACTATGTGCAGAGCATTTTATTTAGTACTACCTGTAATAAAAGCACAGACATTTTTCCTTCAGGTTTTGTGTAGAATAAATATGTGTAAATAAGTAACTATCAAACCAGATACAAAAGGATAAATAAGTTCAAAGAAAGTGGGATCCACTTAAAGGAAGGCAGATAAGAAAATCTCTTTCTGGATGCCATGCCACAAACAATGAATTCAGAAACGAGAGCTCCTCGGACTGCAGAGATATTCGGGAGGACATTCCAACCAATATTGCCTAAGACTTTACTGTGAAGAAGCAAATGCTCAAAGAAGTGTGGGGGTTTGGTGGGGGAGGGCGTTTCTGTCTAGAATACTCTTTTAAAATTGCTAAGGGGGCTGGAACATCTAAAGTAGCTATACTAGAGCTCTCCAGACAAACAGAACAAATTAGATATCAGGATAATATTTTAATAATATAATGTGACATGATAATATAATAACATTTTAATACAATCTAACATAATAATAATAATGTATAAACTCTGTTCTAAGGAGACCCAGAATGAACCAATGTTTCAGTTTGAGCCTGAAAGCAGGAAAAAGCCCACATCCCAGCGTGAAGTGAGTCAGGCAGAAAGTATCCCCTCTTACTCAGGGGAGCATCAGCCTTTTTATTCTACTCAGACCTTCAACTAGTTGGATGAGGCCCACCCACATTGGGGAGGAAAATCTGCTTTACTCAGTTAACTGATGTAAATGTGAATCTCATCCAAAAACGCCCTCCCAGAAATATCTAGAATAATGTTTGACCATATATCTGGACACCCCATCAAGCTGACACATAAAATTGACTGTCACAGTATTCATCAATATAAAACCGGTTAAATATCTCATGCCACACCCCAAAATGGAAATGTTATGTAGCAAGTAAAATGATTTAACCTTACAATCACATAGACATATCTTTAAATATATTTTAGTTGAGAAAGCATAATAGAGAGCAGTCCTCGATGCATAAAAGCACACTGTCAGGCTAATAATATATATTAAATTTAATGTTAAGTGTCCTCACACATGCAGGAGGAGTAATATTTGAGAAGATTTACATCAATGGTTATAGCAACATAATGGAATTCTGCTTAATATTTTTCTGTATTTTTGAATATCTGGATTTTCTAATTTTTTTCAAATATTTCAGATTACTTATAAAGAGAAAGTGGGGGGTGGAGTTTGTCATTGTCAATAATGGAAACCTTTTTTGTAAAGACTATAGTAAGTTATAAATGAATTCACATGTACTATCCCAACTGAGGTTAACTCTGGGTAGGTAGAGATAAGCCAGCAGCTTCTACGGATGCTCAGGGACCAATGCAGGTTTCGGAATGACCCACATGGCACCTAGAACTCATGACAACAGAGGACAGATGATGTTTCCACTAGGGCTGGGAATACTGATTTGCCAGTGACCTCTATGCAAAGCTGGAAAGAGAGAAGGGCCCGGACAGCAGGAGATTAACTGTATCCTGAGGAACGTCTTTACCAAACTGCCTTCATCATCAGTCCTTCCCTGTTTACCTGCATAAGCAGCTCTAGTAACTTTTCCTGTGTTAGGGGCTTATTTTTGAGGAACTGTATTCCAAACACCTATTGAGTATCCAAATGTTTTGAAAAGATATCCTAGTCTGAGTTTGCAAGGGCAGAGAATCTTCTTCAAGGCACTAAAACACTGCAAATACTATATTGCTCATTTCTGTGATGCGGACCTCAACTCCATCTGCTAAAGATAAATCATCCTAATAAAATAGCACAGTGGCTACGTCATGCAAATCAAATCAATCTTGCTTTCATTGGATCCACAGCACCTAACCAGTTCCCAGCACACAGTAGTTGTTTAAAAATATGTAAAGAAATAATACAATTCTTTTTAATATTGTCTTTTAAGTTCTGGATTTTTAAAAACTTTGGATTACTTTTATTTCAATTCTCACAGGTAAGATGTAACATCTTCCCTTATAGTAATACTAAAGAGAATGAAATCCCATCTGTTTACTTATTTAACAAATATTCACTGTGGGTTTTTTTTTTCTGTGCTAATTAATAAGTCTATAAAGTTAAATTCATGGGGGTAAAAGATCCCGAAGGCCTCATTTCCTGAGGAAAGAAACACATAAATGAGAGATTACAGCACAGTCAAAATCTGCACTCGGATATCAGAAATTGCACACTCATTGGTTTTCTGCATGTGCCCCAGGGACCTGAGGAAGAATTGTGCAATGAGTTATAACAAGTGCAACTCCACCCGAGAGGAAGTATGAAGACATCTTGACCTCTCCCGCTGACATGCACCTATCACATGTGACCGTCCTGTCCTGCTGCCCACGACCACAGCCCCCAGACCCCACCACCAGGTTCCCTGTCTCTCCAGCACCTTTCACATCACCTGCTCCCGGGAGAGCATTAGAGGAGAAGAGAAAGAATTAATGGCCATATTTGAGATGGAAGCTCAGAGCTCAATAAACATGTGGGATTTATAATTTAGTGTTTGCTGGTAAATTGCTCTGATCTCTCACCCCTAAGGGCTAATGTTGTTAACATACTTTCTGTGTTCTGTTTGCCTACATCTGAGAGCTGTTGGAACTATGTAATGAGATAATATTTACAACATGGTTTTATGTGTGTGCATGTTCGTAAGTTTGACATTTTCCAAAAGTACAAATTTGATGTTTGTATTTTTCTTTGACATTTGCGTTAAGCCAAAGTGAAAAATTCACATTGTCCTCTATGTAAATGCTGATAATTTTCAAATAAAGTCATATAAAGCATTTGTAGTGAAGTCATAACTTCTGTTTCCATGAGGTTAGATTGATGGAGAATTATTAACATTTCAATAAAGCCAGATAAATTTCAGGTCAATTGGCTAAAATTTGCAAAACTCCTTTTGGCTTTGGCTTAAATATTCTAATTAACTCTATATTCTACAACAGCAAAATATAAACAAAGCAATCTGTTTGAAACATTTTACTTATTTCTACAAAAAGGAAATTTAAGAAACTCATTGTGACAATTGATGCCAAAGACTCAGGAAATATTCTATTGAAATGAAGTATCTGATGTTGAAATACTATAATAAAAACATAAAGACCATTCTTGTTAAATGGAAAAGATCAAAATGCCTGTGATCACATAAATTAAAAAGAAAACATTAGAACATCAGGCAAGTGAACAAAGAGGAAAATTTCCTACTCTGTAGAATTATTTAGCTTTGGTGAAGAACACTTAAAGATATTAAGTGTAAAATAAAGACATGCCCTTAACTTGTCCCACGGTTAACAAAGGGATCATCACATAAACTTCCTACAAACAACAAAAAGCCTATTTCTCACATCTGAAATGCTAATGTGAGGAATAATAATTAAATAAGTGTAGGACTTCATATTTTCTGTTGCTACTGAATAAAATAAACTAAATCAACATTCAATAATCCTTTCCAAAAAAATTAATAAATAAAATATATTCCCAAATTGGGAAGATCAACTGTTATCAAAAAGTCTGAAAATTGTGTCAGTTCTGGCAAATTCTACTCCAAAGTCGATCATTTGGAAAATTATAACCATCTGACTGGAAAAGCTATCTCCGCGATTTGGAAACTCGTGTCCACCCTGTGTTCTAATCTAGAGACTTACTGACATTGCAGGGCCCACCTGGGCTAACACACCCTCTTGCACCTGCTGGGTCCGTGTCTCCACGGATAGCTCCTATTCTGACAACTGTCAGATGGTTTTCAGCGACACGGTGAATACAGCCCTAAGACCAGGCTGCCGCTCTGGATGTTTGAGCCCCAACACGCCCCACATGCTCCTCTTCAGGATGTGCTCGGACGACACTGTCTTCACGGCAGGGGAGAAGCTGACCAGCATCACCAACTGTGGGCATCCCAGTGATGTCCTGCAACTCACCACTAATCAGCAGTGGTTTCAGGGGATCAAGTAACTCAGGACAATCCTCAAAACATGACGGTGCTTGCAAAGTCAAAAGAGTACTTTCTTTTGGTCCTAAAATCCGGCTTTCTCTGTGCAAAGCATCACGCCTCGTTCCCAGATTAGTGAGGCTCATCTCGCTGCTCCTGCCTCTCGATCCGGACCTGCATGGATAGAAAACAGACCAAACACTACCAAGAAATGGTTATGGTTTTTCCTCCCAAAGATAAAACAGGCAAAGAGAAATCACACCTCCTTCCCAAGACCCTTGCCCAGCAAGAGAGCCCCAGTTTCTGTCTGTGTCACTCACAAAGAATTTCTGTGTGAATAAAGCAGCATTTCATCATAAAATGCAGGGCAAGAAGAGGCACAAAAGTTGGGGGAATAAAAAGTAACAAATCCATCAGATTCTCTAGAGTGAGGCTTAAAAATGTAACATTGGACACACACATTATCAACATTTTTTTCAAGAGATACGAATTTTAATAGATGTGTACCTAGCGTGTATATAAACGAGCCCCGGCCACAGTGAGGCTCAGGGGGCTGGCTCCTGCTGACGGAGCCCCCGCACCTGTCCCAGTCACTAGCGGCTCAGCGCTCTGCACCCACGGCTTCCCGTGAGTACTTGAAAATCTCGGTGAAGTCGCCTACCCCCCACTATATAGTGATGGACTGAAGAGGAGAGACGCTCAGAGACTCAACTGTGAGCACAGAGCTGACTAGGGGCGGCTCTGGGCACAGACTCAGGCCCGTCTGACGTGATTTACCAGGCATGCTTTACTCGCTACAAATGGTTAAATAGGTGGTAAGAACAAAGTCAGCACAGTGAAACCCGGGCAGGACCAGACGACCCGTTTGGTTTTTCTCCTCTGATCAAACGTTGGTCCTCTTGTCTCTGCAGGTGTCTCTCGCTGTGGTCGTGAACGGGTCTTGTGCTCTCTCGGCAGCTGCTTTGTGCACACATAAATGATAGAGTCAGGTTGTGGTCTAAGCCGGGATCCGTCTGTGCCGTCAAAGTGCCTGCTATTCGGTTCTTGAATGTGGACCTTTGTGGAAAGTTGCATCTTAAAGCCTCAGGATCTTTAAGCACTTTGAATGTAAAATGTGAAGATAGACCACAGCTTTGCACAGTTTCCCTTACACTAAGTTTGTGGATAAAGTAAGAAGGAAGACAATATCTATATTTCCTATATATTTAAATAATGGTTGTTATTTAAAATTATACACTCTGAAAATTAGATGATTTAGCCAATTATTTAGGTTATATAAAAACAGAAACTCCCACTCTATTGGTATTATGATGCCAGGGTTTGAGGATCAAAGGTGACAATTCTGAGTTCACAGGAATATTACTTCAGAATATGACAATTCTTGAAGAGTAGCCAAGTGATGACAGAATTCTAGAACAGGAGGGAGTGAGACATGAGTCGGCGCGGAGCAGACCCAGGAATTTACAGTGACTCGTGCACAGAAGGCATGCAGCTGCCCTCAGCTCCACCTGCACACGGCTGTCCCCCTGTGGACACGTTCTCTTCAAACTTCCATTTATGATTTTAGGATTTCTCTTCTTATCTTTTCCTGAAGAAAACTGTGTCTCCTGCTCTGGACATACCCACAGTACATGTCTGGCCAACGGGATGCATCACGCTGTCTGGTTAGTGATTCCTGTGCCCCTGCGTCTTCACCATGAACTTGTAGGTTCGGTCTAGGCAGGGATTTGGGGTCAGGACCATAGCAGACATTCACAGCATTTGTCAATTGACTATTGAGAAAACATTAGGTTTGAAGTGGAATTTCTTATAAAAATCGCTTATTTCTGAACCTTTATAAAAATATTTTTGATCACGAATGCACATCCAACTAATACCTAAACCCCCTAAACTTATAATGTTGAAAATCCATCACCAGGTAAAAGTAGTTTCTGGGAAATAAATAATTTTAATTTAAAAGAGGGAAAGATTAATAAACTCTGTTTTCCTCATTAGGGCCTAAAATATTTTTTAATCTCTCTGCCTGACAGATTGAATAATTTAAGACAATTAAGTTGTCCTGTCTAACATTTCCTTTAAGATACAGATTAAAAATATAATATTTGGGAACTATATCCATCAAATCTAAAAATTCTCATGGCTCTTTCATGAGGTCCCTCAAGGTACTGAATGGAGCACATCCCATCCCACACACACTGCACCTAATTGTGATGTCTATTTAATACCCCAGCTGATATTTATGGGGTGCTTGCTCTGAGCCCAGGGAGAGCTAAGCAGTTTTCATATTATTTCATGCAATCCTCAAAACGGCCTTAGGAGGCAAAGAAAACCTTCCTGGTGTTACTTGTGGGGACGCAGGACCCATGTGACAGGCGACGTCCCCCAGGCTGTGCTTGGGTCCCTGCTGAGCCCTGATCCAGTGCCTACGCAACCACACCCCTGAGGACTGCAGGTGCTTCCGAGGTGTGGCCAGGGGGCCGCCTCCGCATCCCGGTGGGACCGACGCTCATGGCCCTCTGGGAAGTCGGGCACTCAGGTCTGGTTCAGAGGGTCCAAGCACCTGGAACCAGACAGCCTCCTCCCGTATCCGTAAGTCTCTCCACCTGCGTTTCTTCATCTGTGAGATGGACTGAGTGTGAAGCCTCTGGACCACATGCTCACATGTGCACACAACATGCACACATGCGTACACATGCTCACAAATGTGCACACACGCTTACACACGCACACATATGCTCACACGTGCACATAATCTGCACGTACATGTACACATGCTCACGCTCACACATGCACACACATGTACATGTGCTCACACTCATGTGTGCACACAATGCACACACATGCACACATGGTCACTTGTGCACATATATGCACACACATGCTCACATTTGCACGCACGTGTACACATGGTCACACATGCACAAGGACAGCACCCCCTCACGAACCCCTGGGAAGGCTGATGCCCTGTTCTCAGCATGAAGAAGGGGGTCTTCTGGGGGATGTGGTAAATGGGATGTGCTGGGAAGCTCTGCTCCAACCTCCAGTTGCCTCCAGATCTTGAGTGAAGCCTGAAAACCTTTCAGGATGGACTTGAGGTGAAGGGCCTTCTCATGGACACTCTGGCAGGTGGCCCTTCTGTGTGGGTCTGTCGGGGGTGCAGGCATCACATTTGGGGGTTCCTGCAGGCAGCACAGAGCAGGAGGAAGCAAGCTCCAGACATGCAAACTTCGAGGGTGGGCTTATGAGTTGTTCCAGGCAGTGGACACGGGGTCCGGTCCAGGGACAGTGGGGCCGCACTGACGCGGGGCCCTTGTGGTCGACTGCGCTGCTCTCAGGCCGTGCATGATGTCCTTTCCCTGTGCTGTTCCGTGGGCTAATCCCATATTCATGCCGCACCCGACTCTAGACCCCACACGTTCCGTCTTTGCTACTAAGCTCGTGTTTGCAGTAAGGCAGGTTTTGGTCGATGCTCTTATATAATTAAGGTAGAACTACCCTACGTTTAGTTTGTTAAGAATTTATCATGAATGGACATTTATTACATTCAAAGCTTTTTTTTAATCTACTGAGGTGACCGTTTGACTATTTTTCTTTCAATTTGTTAATGTAGCACGTTTGATTGATTAGTTTTTCAATGTTAAACCAACTCTTTATTCCTGAAATAAACCTTGTTTGGTCATAATACTCCCTCTTTGATATATACTGCTGGTTATGGTTGCTGCTATTTTAAGGTTTCATCTTTAAGACAAAGCCACCAAATCAAATCTATGTATCAGCCTTACCTTCTTTCTGGTTCCCAGTTGATGTGTTCATTTAACCTTACACAAGCTCAGTTTAGTTTGGACGAAAGTCATACTTTTCATGTTTTGAGCATTAAGAATTCACTGTCCTGGAGGTCCCCCCCGATGTGCAATTGAACTCCCATTCCAGACAAACTGCCCTGCCCGGGACGTGTTTTCAGAGTCTGAACACTCCCGAGTGAGGGCAAGTACCAAGAGAACTTTGCCTGCGCTGACTTCTTCCCCGACTGCTCTTGTGTCTTTTATTAGTCAGGCTTCCCCAGAGACGGCAAGCCGGGGCGGCATGTGTATGCGCGTTTCAGAATATCCTGCTCTGTCTCCCCTGTGCACACTGAGAGGGGGTCTGAGGGAGAGAGACTGAAGGAGGGCCCGCAAGTCTGCATTCTGCAGGGCAGGCCAACACTTCAGTCTCCCGGCAGAATTGCCTCCTCTTTGAGAAACCTGTTTTTCCTCTCAACACCTCAACCGATCGGATGAGGCCCACCACATTATGGCGGGAAAGCTGCTTTACTCAAAGTCTGCTGGCCATGTCTACAAAACACCTACACAGCAACACCCCAAGGGCTTGTTTGGACAACCGGGCCCCAGCGCAGCTGAGTGGACACTGAAGCCGACGTCACAGTTCCGTTTCTGGCTCTCAGACAGGCAAGCCTGTGCTGGTTCCGGGGGGTCAGGCTCTCCGCGGTAGGTGGCAGCCGGGGTCGGGAATCTGATTTATGCTGACAGCTGTCGGTAGGCACAACCGAGAATCGACTGGCCCATCTTTCCTTTGTCCGTTTGTGCAGGACCACGTGTCACCGCCCCCAGGAAGGGTGGCTCTGCCATGTGGATCTGTTTGTCTTTGTGCTTCTGCACTGACTTTGGTCTGCACTTGAGACACAAGAGCTGCACATTCTCCATGAGTCTGTGTGTGCCTATAATTGGAAAAAGCCTTACCTGTCACTGTGTGACCTTAAATACGTTCCTCCCCCCAGAGTGCTTTAATAAATTAGATTATGGGGCCTCTTGCAACAAAAGAACGCTTCTCTGACTGGTTTATAGACTAATAAGTGTTTATATAAATCTAATATTCCCTGAATTCCAAGAACATTGAAAAAAAACTAATGCCTAACACATGGAAAGTGCTAGAGTTTTATGAAAAAAACAAAAAAAGAACAACTTTTCCAGAGAAACTGCTGTAACAAAAGCATTTTTCCCCATAAGAAACCAAATTCAAAGAAACCGAAGACCAACCTTTGACAAATCAATCTGGTTGGATAATTTTGATTTATAAAATCAGCGTAGGACACAATTTTTCATTTAAGCTTTTCTAAGGTCTCTGTTTTGTCATGGCAATTCTAATTAAGTTTCCTAAATTTCTTCTACTACTTACTGTTTGGATAAATTAACAATACATTTGCATCATCTTTAAGGTTATAAAAATACGTGTGATCATCATAATACTTAAATGTAGTTGTGATTCTGCACTGATGTATCTCTTCGTGGCAACAGTAATTGTGTATGGTGCGTGGCCTTACAAGGTGGGTGAGACCATGAGTTACACTAAGATCCTGGAGGAATAGAATTTAGCTTTCTCTTGATTCTGCATGTTGTAAAGTGGCTGTACCTTTGGGTCATGTAAAGGAATGCATCCGCTTTTACAGTTTAAGTAGGAATAAAAACATGTGCTGAGCCATGAAGAGTCAGATAACGCAGCTTTGCTGATCTGCAAGATGAGGTTCTCAGTTGCCTATCTCTTGGTTCCCTCCATGAAGAAGAAATTAATTTATCTGGTTAGAACTTTCCATGGTTATTGGTGGTTGAGACTATTCCAGGAGCAATGGTGGTGGATATACAGATGAAATGTCAATTTATTGAGGGAAAACTGCGAATCATTTTCCTTAAAGTAGCTGGTTAATCCTGCACATGAATGAGGAGAGCTTGTGAATGGAAATGTTATTTGCCTTGGGTTCCAATGCCTGCAAGTAATGAATCTCTCAGGAAGCCGTGCAATGTGTTAATATCTTGGCAAATTTGGCTCTGTTTTGATAGATTCATTCATCAGTCTTTTAAAAAGGGTCTTGGGAATCCATTACAGCCAAGTATTACCTTAATGCAGAACTGATTTTATCTCCGTAAGAGTGACGATCTGGCCGTGGAATATTCCGTCTGTTCTAAGAGCAGGTAACGGCTTACCGGCCTATAATCTGCCCGCCGACAGATGATCTTCATCTCCCCACAATAATGTTCTGTTGTGTGTGTTCATTGTGTCACTTCTTTCATTATTAACAGATTTGAAAAGGGTTTCTCACTTCTGAGGGAGCAAACTTCTTCAAAACGTCGATGCCTTCTCCTCTGTTCTGTTTGAAGGGTGTATCTTCTCTGTGATTAACAGGCAGACACCTGTGATCATATCGTCATCGAGAGACAGAAACTTTTTGATAATTTTCCCCAATCTCACCCCCTCCCCAAAAAAGACATTTTCAGGATGACTTTCATACCTAGCGTTCCTTTGTGATTTCCCACAGGGCCAGGGAAGAGTGCCTCTGAGATGTGTTTCCCGGGATGCTGCGTGTCCGCCAGCAGAGGACGCCGTGTGAGAGCATGGGACAGGCGTCTGCCCAGAGAAGCTGGGGGTCAGGTGAGCTCTGTCAGGTAGCCGCGGAGGCAGGCAGGTCTCAGTGATGGGCACTGGGGAGGATGCTGGCCCTTCCCAGCACTCTCGCTGTGTGTGGTGTCCTCACCGCGGGGCAGAACCCTGCATCCAGCCCTAAGGAAAAGCTGTGTGTTTAACGAAAAGAGAGGGTGATGGGAGTTATTGCAATAAATTAACTATGTGTTCCATCGTCATCAGCAGTCGGTGTTGCATCTGCTCCCGCTCTGGCCCGGAAACTAGAAATGAGGTTTCGGTTAGGAAAGCAGCCTCGTATCCTGCGAGGGGAAGCCTGAGACTGACGCCCTGACTGTTGGCCCCAGGGCCACAGACCCTCAAGGACAGACAGGCTGGCGTGCAGATCAGACGGTCCTGAGCTACCACCCCGTTCCCAGGACGGCCTTCGGTTTGGCAGCAAATAGCTTCATAGAAACAGGTGACCCAAGACCCAGCATAGCAAGAATTAATTACACAGAACTAATTATGGTTATTGGTTTTAGGACAGTGTTGGTGCAGTTCTTCATCTTTATTCCCAGGCGGGTTTGTATGGGTGTGCAGGAAGCTCTTTCTATTTCCTCTGCTCTCCCCGACAAGGTAACTTAGTAACCAAGCTCTTACCATGGAAATAAAATACTCAAGAGCAAATATTTTTACTGGATCATTTTACTTTTAATAGCAAAGTAATTGCTCTCATGGGTTCAAAAATAAGTGGTTCACTTTTATTTTGCCCAAATTAGTTGTGCAAATCATGTAATAATGGAGCATTGTTTTGGGGAATAAATCTCATTTGACCAAGTTTGGAAAGCTCATCATTAAGAAGAAGGACTTCCTTCATTAGTGGAAACAGCGCATACCAAGCCTGCCTAGGGGCCGACCTTGTGCGATCCCGCGGTTTGGGGTCCTGGCCCTACAAGTGTAAAGAGCAACTTCCTGGCCAATCAGGAACCTGTCAGGCTATGCAACCTTGAGGAGAGACCCGCAGGGCGCAGACTGCCCAGGGTTACCTGATACTTCAGCGGCGTGCACCTTTCCTTGGCTTCCTACATATTATTGCTCTCAGATATCCCTATATGGACACATACCAGCTTATAGGAAACCAGTGAGGATACAAATGGCCCTGTCCCATGGCACTGCAGGTGTGCTTTGTCTGGTGAGTCCGATCACGTCTGCAGTAAGCAGGTCCCCGGGGGCGCCAGTCTGTCTGGCCTACGGGTCATTGATCTGTCTGAAGGTGTGTCTGCAGTACCAGCCCAGCATTCTTCAGGAAAGCGTGGTAAATTCGTGTCCCCACAAAATCAACCAAGCACAGGGCTTTTATTTCTTCAGAGGCTCCAGACCCTAAGTGAGTCTTTCTTTTGGCCAGTGGCCTTCTGCTCTAAGGCCAGCAAGCCTCCCTGCAGAGCCCAGGGGATGCCAGACCCACCTCCCACCCCTCACCTCCCCAACACCTGCAACCTCAGGGCCTGTTCCAGCATGCAGGGCCTTGACCCCAGGGGACAGAGAGCCCCGCAGAGCGTGAAGCAAACTGCCTTGAATTTCCCAAGAAAAGCATTCACTCAGCAGCGTCCCTGGAGGTGTCAGTACATAAACAGGCGAAAGTCAGAGTGGAAACGCCCTTCCTCCTGCTGGGGAACAGCCCCCACACTGCTTGCTTCCTCCACGGTCCTGCCATCCAGGTGACAAAAGCGAGGCACACAGCGTGCAGTCCTGGCCCTCAGAGTCCACACGGTGACGCTCTAACCCGGAACCCTCAGGATGCGACCTTATTTGGAAATAGGGTTGTTGCAAATGCAGTTACTTAAGTTAAATTAATCCAATCAGTGTCCTTATAAAAAGGGGGCATTTGGAGACAGACCGCCAGGACAACACCATCTGGAAGTAGGCAGAATTTCGGTGGTGCTTCTCTAAACACCAAGAACTGCCCGCAATGCACCAGCGGTGGGGGACAGCGTCCCTCACATCTGAGGACCAGCCCTGCCGGCTCCTGGATCTCAGACTTCTATCCCCAGATTGGGGAGACCATAAATTCCATTGTTTAAGCCCCGAAATCAGCTGTACTTTGTGAGGGCCAAGCCAGAAGTTGCATATGCGGAGCTCACGCAGACGGTGGGAGCGCAGGGCCACAGGGCGGGCGCAGGTGTCCTTGTAGGCAAACACCGTAAGCAAGAAAACGCACATGAAGGGGGCAGCGCAGCTCTTGGTTCCTGGGTACAACTCAGAGGACATAAAACCACCGTAAAAACCCTTCTGAAACGTGATTTAATTTCCACATATGGTCTGGAAAGTGCTCTTACCCAGATTCATTTTCAGAAATATTGATGTAATAATTCAAAATTAAGGCAGAGATTTACATAAAATTATTCATTTGATGTTATCATCAGTGTTCATGAAATCTAAAATTACTGGGTTTAAATTTGATAAATAACAATTTAACACACCTCCAAGTATCTCTCCACAAAATATTATTTCCAAAGAAAAAAGAAGTGGCTGTAAGTAGAGACCTCTAATGGACGCCAACTTGATCAGCGATCAGTGTTAATAATCGCCAGGAGTGAGACCAATTTCTCCAGAGACATTTGCTGCTTCTTCTGACTCATGGCTCATCCCAGAAGTCTCAGCTCGCCCTGTAAAGTTCTCAGATAATAGGGTTTCGGGAGGACCTGTCTTTGGGATAATAGTGCTTTGGGAAGACAGGTCTTTTGGGATAATAGTGCTTTGGGAAAATG
>NC_138378.1:122510209-122516912 GCF_054177405.1 Leptonychotes weddellii | reverse complement strand
ATGGGTCCTTTGGGATAATAGTGCTTTGGGAAGACGGGTCCTTTGGGATAATGGTGCTTTTTGGGAAGATGGGTCCTTTGGGATAATAGTGCTTTTGGGGAAGACGGGTCCTTTGGGATAATAGTGATTTGGGAAGACGGGTCCTTTGGGATAATGGTGCTTTTTGGGAAGATGGGTCCTTTGGGATAATAGTGCTTTGGAAAGACGGGTCCTTTGGGATAATAGTGATTTGGGAAGATGGATCCTTTGGGATAATAGTGCTTTGGGAAGACGGGTCCTTTGGGATAATAGTGCTTTTTGGGAAGATGGATCCTTTGGGATAATAGTGCTTTGGGAAGACGGGTCCTTTGGGATAATAGTGCTTTGGGAAGACGGGTCCTTTGGGATAATTGTGCTTTGGGAGGGCCAGTCTGTCTCAGGGCCCACACAGAGCCTCAGGCCCCTGGCAGACCCTGGAAAAGACCTTGGCTCAGTGATTGTCAGTGGCTGGGCTCATCTCCATGCCAGCTGACTAGTTCAGCCCTCAGGAGTGAGGGCCCCCAAGTACCAGGGCCACCCAGGACAGAGCACTTGTGTTCCTCGAGTCTGAAGTCCAGATGGGAAGACAGAGACGTGTGTCTGTGCATGTGTGCATGTGTGTGTGTGCACGCCGTTTACACTAATGCAAAATCGTTCTTAATAAGCAGTGTTTACAAATGTCTGTGGGAAGGAGAGGCTGCAAGAGTGAGACTTTGTTTCTCAAAGCCAGCCTCAGTTTACCCCACATTTTCTATTGTCAATTTACAGAGCAAATGGATTGGACGTTTCACATTTACCTATTTTTCAAATAAAAGACCTTCCTTTTCATTCCTGTATAGATTGGGCAATATTTGCCTATAGGACAAGAGCTGTGTGTTATAATCCACAGCCACATATTTTATATTCTTTCAGCTGGACTTGGGCCATTATCAAATCAACACAAAATGAAGCAAACACACAAAACACATCTGGGGCTGCCTTGAAACCCTGACCTCAGGCCTTACGGACTCGGCGTGTAGAAAGCATGTGAGAACAACCTTGCTTCCTAGTCATCCGCCCTCCAAAGACGCAGGCTGCTTGTCAAGTTCTAGCTCAAGAAAATACAGCCCAGTCCATTCTGTGTTTCCCACCATCTGAACCAAGGAAATTGGGGGGGTGTTTAAAAGGTGAAACTTAGATCAGGGTCAAAACATATTATTGGGCAATGGAAGAACATTCAAGGCGCCGTGGGTGGGGGCGGCATCCCCTTGGGGACTTCGAGCCTCACATGGTCCAGGCTGCACTGTGGGTTCCAGCCGACCCGAGGGGGCTTTGTTCCTGGAGGGTCAGAATTCAGTACGGCCGTGGCCCAGCACAGACGGAGAATTCCTGCTGCAAAAATTTGCTTGTTTCATAGTATAGTTTACGGAAATGCAAATGAGCAGGATTATCATAGTGCACAGTGAAAAGAGTAGGTCAGTAAAAGCAAAATAAGATCTTGAGCGACTCTATGGTTGAGTTTTTACAAACTTTGCACACAGTCCCCAGTGGAAGAAGCATGTGATTTATGGGGGAGAAGAAGGTCCAAGCCGGGACATCTCTCAGTCCTGCCAGGACTTTTTACATCCGACTATGATGGCGGCTGTTGAGTCTATAATGTAACTAATTGTCATAGCAATTGGTGAAATTTTTAATAAGTACAGTGAATAACTACATTTATTGATTTTCTTTCATATTCCAGGCAACACCAGGCATTTTACAAATTAGTTATTATAACAACTTTCCAGAGGAAACATTACGGTTTTGGCTTTGGAATCCAAACTTCCGTTGGGCACACACGTAGGAGTGGGCTCAGTGCTAAGTGCACGCTCTGTGTTCCAATCCCAGGCCCCCACCCACTGCCCCCTCACCTGGAAAGTGGGACAAGACTAGCATCTGGCTCACAGGACACTCAGAAAATAACAAGCGCCCCTCCACAGTGGGCACTCAGCTCCTGGTCCACTGTATGGAAAGCTCCGGAAAGTGTTAGCTGCCCTCGTGTCAATTACTGTTATTATGAGAGGTATCCATGGTGGCAGGAAGGCCAGGTCTGCTCAGGTCGTCACCCGCCCAGGCTCACACGTCAGACCAAACCCTAACGCAACACCACCGAGTTCTGAACGAACGACGCACGTTTGGACTCTCCTGTAGAAATTCAAACCACTGGGGGCGCCTGGGTGACTCAGTTGGTTAAGCGACTGTCTTCGGCTCAGGTCATGATCCTGGAGTCCCGGGATCGAGTCCCGCATCGGGCTCCCTGCTCGGCGGGGGGTCTGCTTCTGCCTCTGACCCTCCCCCCTGTCATGTACTTGCCCTCTCTCATTCTTTCTCTCTCAAATAAATAAATAAATAAATAATCTTTAAAAAAAAAAAAAAGAAATTCAAACCACTGACCACCTGAGACAAGGAGCTACTGGTTCAATGTTTGGAAGCCCTTTCACAAACAGCTCTAAATACGTCTCAAAATTGAAAATTCATTTCCTCCTTCTTTAGAAATAAGTTGGCCAAGAGTTTTCCATCTTTCCTTGCGAGTTGCCCTGCCTCCTTGCATGACTGGTTTCCGGAACGGGCAACTGTGAAGTGTAGGCATACGGAAGGATGGCAGACAGGCAGATCCCCAGGGCTAGCCACAGGGTTGTTTGGGACACACATTTGAAGACTGTATTTGGATTTTTTTAACATGATAAAACCAGGAAGGATGAGCAACAGTGATGAACTTTGTGTAGGACTGACTGTGTAATTTGTAAATATTAAAAATTTGTCTGCTTCAAAGACACTCCCATGCATCCACAAGCACATGAGGTGAAAGAATGTCATTGAAATGTTGCTGACAGCAGCAAAAAGTTGGAGATAAGCCAGAGATTCCTCCTGTATTTATCTGGAAAATAGATAAGTAAAAGGACGGGATTCTATAAAGCACTTGAGGTAATGCATTAAGCTTATCTGTCATACTAAAATAAATCTCAAAAGCCTAGGGAAGAGAACAGTGTTAGAAACTGAGTGATTGCTACAGCAGAATACCCCACACACCACACACCGCACCGCCGTACCTCCAAGAACACACCACACAAGACAACATCCGTGGAAGGCAGAACGGGCTTGGGGGGGACAAGGGAGTGCTGAGGAGGACCAGCCGGTGGTGAACATGGAGCAGAGCTGGTGTCTGCAGCCCCATCCCGTCACTGAAGAGCCTACGGAATGAAAGAACTGCTGGAATATGGCACCTGAGCGCTCACCTTTATTTCCCATCCTTGGGAAACCCCACTGAAACAGAATTATAGTGGAATAGAGAAAGATGTGGTTATGGAAATAAAGTAATAAAGATACAGTGATGTACATATCAGTAAACTAAGGCCAGTAAATCTCCCAAGATGTAAATCAGACAAACAGAATAAAAATATGAAAGAAACAGCATCAGATCCAACTGACTGGACTTGTAGAAAGAAGAAATAGGTATGGCATGAGCAAAGGTGGATAAAGGAAATATAAACCCAAACTGTCCTTGGGTTGGAGGTAACAGAGACAGACTCTACGCCCCAGATGATGAAGCAAGGGGCTCAGAACGTGACCAGTAATGAGGGATTCCAGCACACGGTGTCCTGAAGCCTCCCAAAGGGAGAAGGTGCTGGACGGACTCCCCACGAGTCAGGGGCCCACACACAGCCTCGCAGGATGTTTAGATTTTGAGGGGAAATGGTGCTCAACTAAGATTTCCTTAACCATCAAAACTATCAATGAAGAATAAAAACACGGTTATCGAAATATTTTAGACTCAGAAGTACAGGAGAGAAGGCTCGGTGTGGGATGAACACAAATGGCAGGAGAGACGGCAAGGGCCGCGGGAGATCACAGGGAAGAACCGCTCAGGAAAGCCAACTATGAAACAAGGAGAATTACAGTAATGAATAGACCCCATGACCACTGATGGCAGAAACAGTGTCCTCCACGTGGCTGATCAAGGCGCCAAGCCTTCCAAGAAGGAAGTGTGACCCCCGCAGGCTGGGCCTGAAGCCCCAGCAGAGGGAAAGCAGCCTGCGGGGGCATGTGGAGGTACTGATGCTTGTGTTTAAAAGGATAAAGTGGGGGGAGCGCCTGGAGGGCTCAGTCGGTGAAGCGTCTGCCTTCTGCTCAGGTCCTGATCCCAGGGTCCTGGGATCGAGCCCCGAATCGGGCTCCCTGCTCAGCGGGAGGCCTGCTTCTCCCTCCCCTGCTGCCCTTGCTCATGCCTGCACCCTCCCTCCCTCTCTCTCTGTGTCTCTCTCATGCACACGCTCTCTGTTTCTCTCTGTCAGGTAAATAAAATCTTTAAAAAAAATTACAAGGATAAAGGGGCTAAAGAGTAAAATGAGATTTGACATTGAAATGGTTTTATTTTTTATGGGAGAGCAACACAACCAAGTATTCGCACTGGGTGTATTTGGACATACATTTTATGACGGTGAATGAAAGCAAATATCACTTTACCAGGCAGGACCCTTAAAAGAAAAACAAATCTGCTCTCCCCATCGTCATTTCAAACAAGAAAGGAAATGCCTCTGTTGAGCCTCACAGTCCAGTGTTTGGAACCGTGTGTCCCCGAGGGTAGATCCTTCCAGTGCTGGGGGGCCCACCCGGCCGTGCTGAGTCTCGGAACCGCCTGCCAGAGGGCCATGAGGTGATGCACCAGCAGCAAGGCCTCTGCGCTCAGTGCTCGGGAAGGGGGACTTAACCCCGTGGTGACGAACGCAGTGTGTCCTGGTCTCACGAATATTCATCTGATTGAGTAGATGTAGGGGTAAGTGAACCTTCCGAGGTTCCCAGGGTGTCAGTGCTCATGGAAGCCGAGCAGACCCTCCTGGCCGACCTGCATGCTCCAAAATCTTGGTATGTGAGAAAATGCCACTCAATCCTCAAACACTCTCTAGGCAGGAACATTCGTTGTCTGTTAGAAAGCACATTTTCCCCTGTATACTGTGTGTATGTATATACATATATATATACACATACATTTATATGTACACACGTCTTACATATATGTGTACTCTCTCTATATAATATGTTATACTGGCTTATAAAATAATGGTATATAATGGAAGTTAAAGGAAAATAGATTCTTTGAAATAAAGAATCCGTATTTTACATAAAACTTCATAAGGAACTGTAAGTAGTAATCCCTGGGGAAACAAATATGCAGATGAAATTATTTTTGGAAATCTGCTATACAGTTTCACTGAGTGTGAATTAGCGTGTATTTTTTTCAAAAGGAAAAATTTATTTCTATATAATATTGATCTTACGGTGTAGAGTATATGCTATGCATACGCTATATAGTATGGATAACGTAAAACTATATTGCTAATACAGGCATTATTTTCTTCCTTAGGAAGTAAAAAATACAAACTTTATTAAGGAGATAAAATGATCACATAATCACATCTACTTCTAAGACAGCCACTATTACCATGTTTATAGATGCATGAATCAAATGCACATAGGCATATATCAAATATGTTGTTAAATTGGTTCCCTTTTAAAAAAATTGCCAATTTCCCAGGTGTAAACCCCCTGACCGCAGCCAATTTCATGCCACCAATGTGACATGCCTCATCCTCTGGGGTTGGGAAGACATGTAACACACTTCATTTAGACATATACGTTTTTATATAAAGGTCTTAATTTCTGCTTTTCATAAAGTGCATGAATGTACACCCACCTCGTTCTTAGTAACAGCTGCATAAACAGTATGTACGGACTGCATTTTATTTAACTAATCTCTTTTCTTGCACAAAGGTGGTGCTTTCTGTTATTAATGGGGCCTTAATAAATGTGCCCACAATTGTTTTCCTCATGGACTGTGATGAATTTTTAGATGTAGCATGGCTGAGTCAAAAAGCTGACAGCTGCATTTTCTGTTCCCTCACGCTGTGAACTTCGCTGTGGATGTTAAACGTTATTCGGATAATTGGATAAGTGAAGGGCTGCCCTCCAGAGCTGTCCTGTGTGAGTCACACTTTCTTGACTCTGCTTTCCAAAGACTCTGAAACCCTGCTTTTATCTTCAAAAAGGAACAGGGAGATCCCACAGACCTGGTTTAGGGTCCACAGAACTGCCCTCTGAAAATACATTTTTTGCTTTGTCTAGATTCCTCCTGAAGAACTGTTGGGACCCTTCTTTTATTTTCCAGGAAAAGTAATTATGGTTTTAATTTTTCAAGGCTCGACTTGCAACTAGGCCTCCAGGTAATTACAAAGGACCTTGTCCTTTTTCACTAATTAATGCTTCAATTTGGTAGTCACTGAAGGCTGACCTGATACACACAGACCCTGTTATGGTGAGCTGGATATGTGGTCATTGGGGCTTCACTGAAGTGGGATGCAGCCCCTGGAGAGGTCTGGGAGGGTGAGGTAGAGGTGAGGTGCAGCCTGCCTGCAGAGGCCTGAGGGGATGGGGCTGAGCTTGGGGCAACTGTCCTGGAGAAGGAGGACAAGGGAAGGGAATCCTTTACTCTTCTTAGTAAGGACACACTCCTAAGTGAGTGGGAATATTCTAGTAGAGTGCACAAAGCAGGAGAGAGAATAAATACTTGCAGGAAAAAGCAAAGTGACAGGTTCCATAGCGCAATGAGGGCTTATCATCCATATGAGTGGCCATCCCAATGTCCACTGGAGAAAGTGGACGCAGAGAGTGT
>NC_138378.1:122395072-122510109 GCF_054177405.1 Leptonychotes weddellii | reverse complement strand
GGCAGGGGAGGGGGGAGAGAGGGCAGGGGGAAGCTGAGAGCAGCTAGCTCTGTGATTTCCTTTCGCTCAGTGTTTGGGCACAGGTGTGCAATTGGTGGGCAGCTGGGCCTGAGCAGTCTGCGGCTTCACTGGGCAGGTGTGAATAAGAATGGTTGTAAGGGACCAGTCCGGGTGGATCTTGCCATTCAAGCAGAATAGGGGAGAATTGGAGACCTTTTTGAGGGAGGGGTCAGTGGGTGACTGGAAGACAGGGCCCATTACTTGACTGGACATGCAGAGTGAGACCCCTAGGACCTTAGGAAGTCAGGGAGCCCGAGGGCAGGAAAGAGGAGGGTCTGGAAGGTAAGGCGGCGCTGTGGGGATGCAGGTCCCATCTCATGTGGTTGCTGGGGCAGTGGCCCAGTTGACCACCCAGTGACTCTGAAACCCTGGGGCCCTTGGTAGGGCGCCAGGAACAGGGGGCTGGGAGGGTTGGGGGGCCAGGAAGCAGGGAGCTTGGGAGGTGGGGGGCAGGGGCTCAGGGGTCCAGGGACTGGGGTGGAGGAGCTCAGGGGGGCAGGGACTTGGGGTTCTGGAGTGGTGGGGCTGGGCTTGGGGGCTGGGAGGGGCTCGGGTCTTGCTATTAAGCCTCCATGTTGGTTTCCTGATGAGTGCCAAGTCCCCTGGATTCCCCTATTGGTGCATTTGACTGAAGAACAGGGACTTGGCCTTCCCATCCTTTGTCCCAGGGAGCACAGTGCCTGGTATACAACACAAGTTCAGCCCATATTTTTGAATAAATAATGAATGTATGAGATAAATGAATGGTCACCTGATTAAATTATGAAACAAAGGAACACATATGCCTTGGTTACAGCTGGGTGTTTTATGAAAGCGTTTTCTTTTTCTTTTTTTTTTAAAGATTTTATTTATTTATTTGACAGAGAGAGACAGCGGGAGCAGGAACACAAGCAGGGGGAGTGGGAGAGGGAAAAGCAGGCTTCCCGCTGAGCAGGGAGCCCAATGTGGGACTCGATCCCAGGAACCTGGGATCATGACCTGAGCCGAAGGCAGACGCTTAACGACTGAGCCACCCAGGCGCCCATGAAAGCGTTTTCTTATAAAGAATGATCTGTCAATTACAAGAAATTTTCCGTAAGAACAAGTAAATAAATCAGAAATTCAGACTCCTCAAAATTCATATACTTTATACATTTCTAATGTACTTATTAAGAAAATGAAAGTATTAAGTGAGAAGATAACCTTATATTTTTTTTATCACAGCAAAAGTTGAGGAGAGCCGTGTAACATTGCTCAAATACTTATACTCATTTTACTTAAGCCTGTGAAAATCTAAGTATCTCTGCGTGCAGAAACTAATTCTCTCCTCAGCCTCTGCACACTTACATAACTGAAAATAAGGTTTGAGTACTTGGTTATGAGTCAAGCCTTAATGTATTCATTGTTTATTTCTATTTGGAGACCCTTCTAAAAATTGAAGTGCATATTTGAATATTCCAGTGCCTACCAGATATTTTTTAATATCTTCTCCAAATATCTTACTCAGGTAAGGATACAGTGGCATAATCAGTTATGAGTTCATTTATTCATTTTAAGAAATATTTAACACGTGTGTTAAGAATCTAATTTGTGGACATTTTTATTCCATGGATAATAAACTGTCTGCAATCCATCTAGTAAGGAAGGTAGTAATTTTATGTAAGCGATCCACTTGACTCTGAGCTCCATGAGGACCTGCTGCTTTTGTATTAATCATATTTCCAGGATCTACTAAAGCATCTGGACAAGATCAGCACTCAATTAATAGTGGCTGAAACTTGTGAATGAATGAAAAAATACTGCAAATTAAAAATGGTAAAAGATACCAATGTTCACACACAGTTTTAGGCATTCACTCCTGCCAGTACTGGCCAGTTGCTAAGTCCTCTGAGCTTGCCACCAAGAAGCCCCCAGCCCTCCCTGGGAGAGATTTCCCTGTGATAATCCTCCTCCCCTTCTTTCCCTTTTTCTGTTCTCAGAGTAGCATGGTAGTGTGGATTACCTCACCCCATTCTTTATAATGTGACAACATCATCTTTCCAAAAGAGTTTCACAAATAATACTCACTTCAACTCCTTCGCATATAAATATCAACAAATTTCAACAACAGTGGTCAGTTTCAGATATGATTCATATAAATACTAGTTTTTATAAAGCTAGGAATATCAAAAATGATCATAAATGATGTTCTTTTCTTAAAATAATTAATAGATTTTTTTTTACTGTTCAGTGAATTTTCACAGTTTAAACAACACCAAGAAATGATGCCGTATACAAACATACTTCTTTTGTAGCAAATACAGTTTTAAAACCACTATGTTTTGCTATAAACAACAAAACCAAAGATTTTGCTGCTTGAAGCTAAGATTGGAGAAACCTCTATTTGACCATCTCTCTGAAAATGAGCAACTATAAAAGCCGGATATAAAACAACATACATTTTGAACACGGAGATGAACCAACGGCACCAGAACCAGCTGTCTGGAGACGCCCGAGAGGAGGAGAAGTTCTGAGGTGAGCCTCACGTCCCGTGGTTTCTGATCAAGGGCTCTGCCCATTTATAAACCGTGCAGAGCCAAGAAGTCCCGTGGATCTGGGGAAATAAGGACTGGAGTTCCATGCCAGCAGCCGCCAGGACTTGAGGGACAGAGGCCACGGAGAAGTGAAACCACAGCAGAGGTGGAAGCGAGGTGTCCTGTGCGTGTGGCTCTGTACCTGGTCCTCCAGCCACCAGGTGGGTAGTGGTCCTGGCAGAACATGGCCCCATGAAGAAGGCAAAGACCAGCAGGGGGCTGGCACTGGCTGTGTGAGGTCAGGTGGGGCTGACAGGGGCCTGTGAGTTTGGCGCCAGCTGAGCTGATGTCCAGCGGAGGAGACGCCTTTTAAGAGCTTGGTTAGACATAGGGGGATTGAGTAAATGGTCAATGCAGTTGCGGATAATGGAGCCCCTGATGGAGAAGGACAGACCTATGAAGGGGGGCAGCCGGGAAAACTCTGCACTCACATGCTTTCTTAAAATGCAACTTCCATAATAATGCTCTCTCATACTGCCTTTTCCTGATTCTATGTTTTGCTATAAACAACAAGTAGTACAATATTCCTTACAAATTTATCCAAGAAATGTATTTTGTTTGGGGCATACCATGACTGGGATAAAAAGACCGAATGTTTGCATTTCAAGAGCTTACATTCTAGTCCAATAGATTCTGTACAGGATAGATGGGGTTACAAAGGAGAGAGAAATCTGGAAAGCCTAACTCTTTTTGTGCATCTGGGTTAGAAGCCCAGGCCTGCTCACAGTCAAAACAGGTTGTGAATTGGTGCAGCCACTATGGAAAACAGTGTGACAATTCCTCAAAAGATTAAAAATGGAACTATCATACTATCCAGCAACCCCACTACTGGGTATATATCCAAAGGAAGTGCAAACAGGATATTGAAAAGATACCTGCACTCATGTGTTCATGGCACCAACACTCACAATAGTCAAGATCCCTCAACAGTAACATCAATGGTTGAATGGATAAAGAAGATGTAGGGTGTGTGTGTATATGTCATACCTATGATAAATATGTAGAGACATGTATGGGCATATATACATGAATATATATAATGAAATATTCAGCCATAAGAAAGAAGGAAATCCTGCCATTTGCCGCAAGGTGGATGGAACTTGAAGACACGATACTCAATGAAACAAGTCAGACAGAGAAAAAGAAATACTGTCTAATCTCACTTACAAGTGGAATCTAAAAAGAAGTGAAAGGAGAGTGGGTTGGGAGGGTGGGGGAGATGGGCAGATGGTGGTCAGAGGGTACAAACTCTGTTACAAGGGGAGTAAGTTCCAGGGAGCTAAAGAACAGCATGGTGGCTATAGTTATTAATACCATATTCTGTACTTGAAAGTTGGTAAGAGAGTAGAGATGGGGATTTCGTGACCTGGAGCGCTTAGCTACCGCTTGGGTGGTGATCATACTGAGACACAGAAGTGCATCAAATCCACCCGCGGCACTTCTTAAACTTACAGGATGCCACGCCAGTCACACCTCAGTAAAGCCGCAAAAAACCAGGTTGGAGTCTGAAAAGTAGCGTCTTTAGAGTTTGTTCAATGTATATTACCCCGTCATCTGTCCGGCATTCCAGGACCTTAGCTTTGGGGCTCTTCTGGCCTTGGTTCCCTAAGGACACGGGCTCCCTGCGGTGGAGCCCGACGTGCGCAAGCTCATGCCCAGCAGTGCGGTGAGGCTGGCGAACGCGGGGTTTAGAGAAGGAGGAAGGCACATGCCTACTTCTTTTTAGGTTGGTAGCCGTGTGTGTGTGTGTGTGTGTGTGTGTGTGTGTTTCTGAAATTCATCACAAACTAACTTACATTTACATTTAAATTAGGAGGGTCTGAGTCTACACCGCCGCACTACCATCCAGAGGGCCATTTCCGCGCTAGCCTGGGGGTGGGGGTCTGGTGCCTGACTCCGACTCGGTCTGCCGCAGGGCGTGGAGGTCAGGTCGGGGCTCGGGGCTGACCTAGGATTGGTGGGTCCCCGAAGGTTGGGGCGCCAGAGCCGGAGCCACCACGCTTTGGGGCGAGTGCGCGGGAAAAAAAAAAAAAAATTGAAGCTTCTGCTTGCTTTCCTTTGCCGGGCAGTCCCCAGGGTCCCGCGTCAGCTGCGGTGTGACCCGCGACTGGGCGGGGGGCCGTGTCGGTCTCCAAGGACCCGAAAGGCAGAGGGACTGGGTCCGTGCAAAGGCGGGGAGGGCCGAGGGGAGCCCTCCAATCAAACAGCCAAGGGAAAGGATGCGCAGGGGGTGCCCAGCCCGGGGTGGGGCGCTCTACTCGTGCCCGAGAGAGCCACGCATCCAAGCGCTCCCGCCCGCCCAGCCGGAGAGCCCCCTGCCTCCGCCTGGCCTCTGTGCTCGGGGCCCCACTCCACGTTGGTGCGCTCCCCGAGCCCTCCGCCCCTGAGCTCCTTCCGCTGCGTGGTTGCGATCAGCACCCCGTCCCCCGCCCTGGGAGCGCCCCGTGCCCCCCACCTGGCCGTGCGCTCGCCCCCCTCCCCGTGTGAGCGAACTCCAGCGAACCCGTGTGTTCGTCCCCGCCGTGGGAGCTCCTGGCGCCCACGCCCGGACCAGAGCGCTCGGCCCGGCACCACTAGAGCGCAGCGCGCCGCTCCTCCCGGGGGCGGGTCAGCGTGGGCGGCGCTCGCGGGCGGAGGGCGGAGCGCCCCCTCCCACTGCCCGCCGAGCCGGAACCCGAGCCCGAGAGGGGCGCGGACTTGGAGCCGGCGGGGCCCTCGGATGCTCGCGCGGGGCGCCGGCGCTGAGCTCGCCCGGCCCGGAGCGCGGGCCCCGCCGCTTGGTGGCCATGAGCGCTGAGGGACCGCCGCCCCCCGCCGCCCCCAGCGGGCGCCCCGGCCGCCTGCTGGAGCCCGCGCGGGTGAGTGCGGCCCCTCCGTGCGCCCTCCTCTGCCCGGGCCCCGTCTCCCGCTCCTCGCCTCCTCCCCTCAGCGCGTTGGCCACCGCTTCCCTCACCCTTTCCCCCCAGCTCGCCCCCTCCGCTCCTCACGCCGCTTCCCCTCTGCGCGCCCCCTCCGCCGCTCCCTACGCCCCTTGCCCTCAGCGCGCCCCTTCGCCTCAGCGCGTCCCCCTCTGCTTCCCGCACCCCCACTTCCTTCCCTGTTAACTGGGGCAGCTTGTGCCGGTGGGTGGGCGCTGGGACCTTGGGTACAGTGGGCGCACACCTCCTGACCGCCCCTCTCTACCCCACCCCCAGTATCAGGACTGGAAACTGTGGATTTGCTGCTTAATGTCCTGAGGGGCTGGAGGGAAGCGCAGGGGCTTTATGGTCCGTGGGAACTGGGGTTTTACAGAATTGGGCGTTTGGGGGTTGGCCCTAATTCCTTCGTGTGAGCGGCTCCTGGGTCCGAGAGTTTCGGAGGTGATTCTCCCCCCCGGATGGGGCCAGGTAGGGGGTCGTCCCAGCCTGTCCCCCCTCCCCAGGACCTCTTTGTCCCTCCCTGGTGCTGGGTGGGGCAGGCTCCCACTGAATACTCTGGACTTGGGGACAGCTATGAGCAGAATTCCTAATACTGATGCTGTTTTGACACTTATTCCAGTCCTTGCCCCAAACAACTCCCATTCCACCTTCTTATTTTGGAATAGCTAAACTATTGATTGACAAAAAAACAGAAATGTTGGCTCAAACAAAAAACGAAAAGTTCTTGGAAGCCTTCAAGTTGTCACCCACAGCATAACCGAGTGTTCTGGAAACAGTCTGAGAAAGCAGCTGATTATCCAGGCCTTCGGAGGCTCTGGACTGAGAGACTCACTGAAGTGGTTTGCAGGTGCTCTGCCGCGGCTTCAGTGGGATCCTTCCCCACAGACCCCCTCATCCCATGAATGCCAGTAAAAAACAGGGATATATTGACCATCCTTCTTAGGATAACAAATGTTTTGAAAGACGATGGGTGGAAGGCTTTCACAGATTCCTACTGGTCATAATGCTTCTAAACTAAGGGAGTAGCAGTAACTATGATTTTTTTTAAAATATATAATCTCTGTAGAGATAGATGCTTTTTCCATCATGTTATCCATTTCTGGGATATTATCACAAAATTTTAAAATTCAGACCCAGGTAACATTCTGTGTTTATTTTTTAAAGTACTTTGTGATATGAATAGTTTTCCAGCCATTGCAGATGGTAATTAAACCCTACAAGATGTGCTTGGAGTAATTGGCAGTAAACTGCTTAAGAAAATAGAGAAGCTCGGGAGTGATAGGGTTTCCACTTTATTACAGCTTTGAATTTTGAAACGATTCCCCCCATGGTTAGAATTATACATTTTCCTGAGGTATTCTTGCACCAAGTCGGCTTAGAACCGTTGTACTTGTCGTGGAAGAGTTGGAGGGGGTTTATCACACTGCATAATCCACCCAGGTGATGAATTATTTGGCAGTGACTTTGGGTTTTAAAAATTACATCAACTGCAAGTCCTCCACTAAATAGTCTCCAGTGTGTTAAGTGTTGACCACTTTAAGGCACTAAACATGGGGTGTGCTGGTGGAGATGGGTTCTGTTCACCAGTTTGCACACGATGTGTTTAGTGCTTTCTTTGTAATAAGAGCCTTGATAATATGATACAGCCTATGTGAATTGTACTTGCAAGTAAGCTTTTGTCAGGTTTGGAGGCCAAATATTAGGGTAATAATGGAGAGCATAGTAAGGCAAGAATAATAACTTTGTATTATTAAATAGCAAGCTGTGCTCAGTGCTCAGTTGAACTGCAGTGTGTGAAAAGGCTCAGCTTCTTATTTATTTAAACTGAATCTAAGTATCCGGTTTTCACAGGAAGTCTTTAAAAACATGAACATTCAGAGCATGCAATCATGGTTTAAATACCTTGGACCTGGTCGGCCATTAATTTTTACTGGAATGGTTGGTGTCCAGACAACCATGCATAAGTACTTATTTTTGTATCAATAACTCTGTGTAATGTCATTGAATTTGCATAGTTATTTAGTCATTTCTGTTAAGGAATTAAGGAATAGGAATAAGGAATTTCTAATTAGAAAAACAATGACAAAAAAAGAGACTTGTTTTAATCCCATTGTATTTCCAGTCTCTGTTTTCTGAAGTCAAAAATGCAACACATTCTTTGTAATGACTGCTTGCTTGAATCATGGGAATCTGGCCAAATGTGAACGTCTCATTCAGGGTTGGAGCCTGCTTTCTAGCCCTTTTCCATAGCTGTTCTGTGTCGTCTGCTCTTTCTCGCTTCAGCCAGTGCGTGAACCTGAGCCCCTACTCCCCCATGTCCCCTGCTAAAGTCCAGTGGTGGAGGAGCCGCAGGACAATGTGATGAGTGTATTCTGCTTCTTACGGTCAGACGCTGCAGCTGTTGATTACTATCGACAGCACATTTTCGGTTTCTAAATAACATCGCCTCGGTCCAAGGGGCTGGAAGCGCGAAGCAATGAGAGCTGGCAGTGTGCTTGCTGTTCTCTGTGAGGAGCTTGCCCATTGCAAGGTGAGAACAGGTCAGGTCCCTTGAATGTGCGGTTAGTAATGGAACCACTTAATCATACTGTGCAAGATAATTTAAGCATGTCACCTCTAAGGAAGGCTGTCCCTTTGTTTTATGCTTTTGTTCCACGTTTCTTATCCTTGCTGACTCATCTTTGATTTCAATTGTGGAATTTCTGGTGGGGTCTATGACATCATAAGCGAGATTGATGTATTTTAAAATGGGCAACCACCTGGTTTAATCAGGAGGTTTGTTAGTGAACACTTTCACAAGATCCAGGTTAGAGGAATGCTTACTTATTGAGAATACCAGATGTTAAAATGGCCTTGTTTCCCAACAGTGCATGTGGAATGACATCCTTCGAGAGCAGCATGTCTGTACCGACATGTAAGCCCAAATACGGCTGCTGGAATTCCGACTTTAGTGTAGTTCAGCTTCAGCAGAGGCTGCCATGGCATGGCATGACACTATACTCCATCCAGGAAGCGAGTTACATACCGAGACGCCGAGCTCCTTTTGAAGGGGAAGGAGGGAGGAGAGTCCGTGTTGTCGTGTGAGGAGGAATAGACTCACATCCCTGTTTCCTTAACTCTTGCCCAGGTGGGGCGCCTGGGTGGCTCAGTCGTTGGGCGTCTGCCTTCGGCTCAGGTCATGGTCCCAGGGTCCTAGGATCGAGCCCCGCATCGGGCTCCCTGCTCTGCGGGAAGCCTGCTTCTCCCTCTCCCGCTCCCCCTGCTTGTGTTCCCTCTCTCACTGTGTCTCTGTCAAATGAATAAATAAAAATCTTTAAAAAAAAAAAAAGTAAAATGTTTGGGGCGCCTGGGTGGCTCAGCCGTTAAGCGTCTGCCTTCGGCTCAGGTCATGATCCCAGGGTCCTGGGATCGAGTCCCGCATCGGGCTCCCTGCTCGGCGGGGGGCCTGCTTCTCCCTCTCCCACTCCCCCTGCTTGTGTTCCTGCTCTCGCTGTCTCTGTCTCTGTCAAATAAATAAATAAAATCTTAAAAAAAAAAACAAAAACAAAACTCTTGCCCAGGTGTTTTTGCTACAGATCGGTGAAGCTCACCTGTCCCTGGGGCAGCCTCTGGAAGGGGAGGGGCTCACCAGGGTCTCAATGCGGTGGTGGCGGGGGCAGGTCACTGGCCCTAAGTGGTCATGGGAGGGGAAGGTGAATGGCCTGGAGAATGTGCGTTTTGGGTTCCTAAGGTGGTTTTGAATCTCCGATTCCAGCATTTGCTATTTAAATAGAATCTGCAGGTATTTTAATGAGATGAAATAAGGAAGGCCAATGTTTTTGGAGGAAAAATGCATGAGAATTTCATGGAGAAATGTATTTGCACTTTCAACTGGCTTGGACTTTTGGTTATCATCTGGCTGGTCATCCCGATTGTCGTTCAGGTTGTAGTTCTGGATGGAAGACTTTGGATTATTTTCAGTGAACACTAGATGTCACTTCTGCCCAGTGTGTGCCGACACAGGGGCCAGTTTGCCCTCTTCTATTTCTCTACTGAAGACTAAGCCTCCCCGCTCGCCCTGCCCCAGACCCTGCGAGGCCTGACCCCACCACCCCTGAAACCTGCTGCCTCCCCACCACGCTGCTTCCCACTCTGCCGCAGAACCGTTTTCTCTCCCACATTGTCTTAGATGCCAAAGAAGTGCTGGGGATACTGTGATATGGTGAGTTTTCAACTAAATGATCGGGTAAAATAGTTGTGTTTTCTAAAACGTCTGCAGTTTTAGATCCTATAAATGTTATTATTAATGAGTTATGTTTAATTAAACAAAGAATTAAGATTTAGAAAAATAAACATGTCGACTTAGAGGACAGTCATGGAAGATACCGTTGGAAAGGATGAGGACAGGTGGAAAAGTATTTTAGCCCCTCCTGGACCCTCCCGCTGGGCTCTGACCCTGCTCTTCCTGTCAGGGTCTCCGAAGCAGGTGGGCTCCTTCATTCCTTTCCTAGGAACCTGCTACAGTGTCTGGTGATTGGTTACGGCCATATTTGTTGTTGTGAATGAATAAACGGGACTCTATCATGTTGACATTTGACATCGACTCTCCTTAGTTTTGATAGGCACCAAAACTCATTTGAAATTTAGACAAATATCGGGGCGCCTGGGTGGCTCAGTCGGTGAAGCATCTGCCTTCGGCTCAGGTCATGATCCCGGGGTCTTGGGATCGAGCCCCGCATCGGGCTCCCTGCTGGTTGGGGAGCCTGCTTCTCCCTCTCCCACTCCCCCTGCTTGTGTTCCCTCTCTCACTGTCTCTCTCTGTCAAATAAATAAATAAAATCTTAAAAAAAAAATTTGGATGAATATTGTACTATTACAGATACAGTCACACAACATATTAAAGTTCAGTGTTGTAAATATCATTGTGCTCATTAACATCCATTATTTCTTTTTCCTGAACTTTTGTTAGACTCCAGCTCGGGAAGACAGACACCCCTCTGGTATCCAGAGGGTTAGTAATTGCACTGAGGAATTAACTCATAAGGAAGTGACCGTAATTATTTATATTTTATTCAAAAGTAGTGTGAATGACAAGTCGTAGTAAGAATCAAATTCCATCTAGAATGAATGCTCTTAGCAGGCAGATATTTTGTTGTCTACATTATGAATTATTATAAGTAAAAATACAACCACACAAATGCACCCAAATTCTATATTAGAATGTTTTTGTTCATTGAGCTAGTGTTTAGGAAAATAATCTGTACTTATAAAGTGTGACATAACTGTCAGTTATTCCTATCAAAAATTGTAACATCTTCTATGGAAAATAAGTAGTTTGTGTTTAGCAATGTTCACACAAAACCTTGGAGGAGAAAGCTTTCAGAAACAAAATACCAGGGATCTAGAGTATTCCATAGAGGGGAAACCAGCTTCCCTTTCTGAAACAGAACCTACAAGATGAAAAGGGAGGCTGAGCCCCTTTCCCAAGTCTTCCCCTGAGTCTGATGCTCCCTGAACTGCCTCTGCCTGGTCACTGCCTGTAGCTGCCACCTGTCCTCAGCCTCCGTCCGTGAGTCACGAGGGCCCCGTGTGTCCCCAGACCACAGTCCGCCTGTCTCCTTCGGGCAGCAGGTTGGAACCACTGTTTGCTCCCCCCAGCACACCTCTCTCCAGTGCCACAGCCTCATCCCTTCCTCCTCAGGATCTTTGGGGAACCAGCCCTTGGTTACTTTCCGGTAACCTCCCCCTCCTCCGGGAAAGTGCCACACGGCCTCCCACGCTGTGCCTTCAGCCGCTCAGCTCAGACTTCTGTGTCTGCCCCCTGCTTGGCTGTTCAGTTAACATTTCTAAAACCAGTCTCATAATCTCAATCCTGAAACCTGGCTCTCTTTCTGTGTTTACATGTCGAGAATAACAGCACCACCCACAGAGCTCACGGCATTATCCAAGCCCTGCTTTCCTTAAACTTCTGATGCATTGGTGATCCTTCTGGTTGCCTCGTGCTGTTTTCTCTTCCTGACATACGTCCCCACGTCGCCTCAGTCCCAGCCTCCCTCCCATTAGCCCTGCTAATTCCCAGCTGCCGTTGCAACTCTCTGCCTCCCCGATGGCCGCTTGCTTCTTCTCTTCCACTGCAAGAGCCCCAGCTTTGTCCCAGCGTTCGGTGCTCCTAGGATGTATGGGCCTCCTTTCTACCATCAGGTTAAAATTTGAACCAATCCATGATTGCCTTTAGAAAGAACATGTTTGCACTTTTGCCAGTTATCTGCTTTTAAGGGTGTAATTTTGTGAAGAAGAGGAAGAAAGTTCTGTTTCTGGCTTTTGTACTGAGAGCTTGTATTTATCATTAACTATTTTGGCTTTGAATAAAATTGCACCTTTTTATTTTTGTTATAGCTACATTCTAATATCATTTTTATGAACGAGCAGAACTGTTAATGGTGAAATATCATTTATTCTGTTTCTCATCTCTATCCTGCTGAGTGTTACCCTTAGTGATTTCTCTTCAGATAATTATACTTTACCAAATGGCTCATTATAATTATCTTAAGTTTTCTTTATGTACTGGGGAATATAAAATTACTTCTCGTACCATAAACCTGAGGACATTCAGAACCGGTGAGTTAGAAGCATCCTTTGAGAAAGCGTGCAGCGTTGACACAGTTGTTGTTATCTTGATGAAAGAAAGCCAACTCTGGTTTTATTCCTGAAATTATCATGGTTTGTGTAACAAGGTAGAGAAATACCAGCTTCTGCCCATATGTCACTAGAAATGCCAGAAATGCCCCTGGCCGCCCACAGTGGGATGGAGAGGCAGAGCGGGCCGCGGAAGCTAGCAGCACACGGGGGTTTTCTCGGCCTCAAGGGTTTTCCTGTAGAATAGGCTCGGTGATGGCAAAATTGAGTGCCATTTGGAGCAGGTCTGTGTGGTTATAAATGTTCTGCACGTGCACGTACACACATCATTTACAGACCAGTGTCTGAGCTGGGAAGTGAGAGGCAGAAACAGAGCAGAGTGGTCCAGACAGGCAGCCCTGTGCAAGCCCACAGTGCCACATGGGACACGAGTCCTTCCTGGGGCCTGTCCCTGGGGATACGGTTGGGAATGTGCTCACAGACTGTCCAGAGAGGTCAGGGTTTGCAGAGAGTAAACACATAAAACGCGACTGCAGACTTTTATGGGTGTTGAAAGGAAGAGAGAAATATGCTATCATAGGGAGTAACGTATGTGTTAACCGGTTTAGTTATTATCAGCATTTCCAGACGAGTCACAGAGCAGTGGTGCAGACCTTTAGACTGTCTGTCCAGGAGAGCCTTTGAGTCCGCGCAGGTGGGAGCTGCAGAGGAGGGACACGGAGGGTCTTGGATTCAGGGACAGAGGTGCGGTTGTGTCTGTGGGGTTCTCGAAGGAGGAGCAGGAATTGCAGGAGTGTGTGCAGGCAGATACCACACACATGTGCGCACACAGCAGACACACTGCACACACGTACGTGCAGCGGATACACTGCACACACATGTATGCACAGCAGGCTTGGCATGCACACACAACATACGCACCCTACATGCACATACACACATGTGCACACACTGCATGCTACAGGGATCCCCCCACACACACATGCACACTGGGTTTCAGGGCTCTTTAGGGGGCGTCTGTTAGAGCCGACATTTGTTTTTCTCCACAGCCAGTGTGAAGGGACAAAATCCAGACCCAGGGTCTGAAGATTTTCATACAGACAAGCAACTGCTTGTGTGAGGAGAGCAGGTTCCCCTTCCAGAGCCAGTCTGTTTATGGATCAAACGAGCAGTATGTTTTACCTGCTTGAATATTCGGTTCGGGGAGGTCGAGCAGAACCTTCACTTCACCTCTAAGTGAATGAGGCGGAGCGTACGTGGAGGCCTGTAAGGGCACGTGGGATCTTAGCAAGACTCCTGCTTCTTTCTGGTGAGCAGAGTGAGAGATGAGGTCCAAGTGTCAGAATTTAAGTGAGAACTTTTCCCTAAATGTGAGATCTGTGCTCTCTGGAGTGTGACTACTCCTCACCTCCCTCCCAGCTGTGTTTCTGTCATTCACAACCTCACACGTTAGCATCCTTGGGACCTACGGTTTGTTTTCATGCTAACCTCGTCTAGCTCACGTTGTTTTAGGTTGCTAACTGTTCTTTTACGTGTGCCTTTTAGCGTCTCTCCTGGTGCACGTATTCTGGTCTATTTTGTGTTCTTGGCCAGCATAGCAGAAGGACTAAGGGCCCAAAGGTCAGGTGTGAATTGCTGTGTGACCGTGGGTGGGTTACTGAACTTCCCTGTGACTCACCGGTAAGGTGGAGAGAATCACAGTACCTCTGTTAGAGGGTTCTAGTCATGGCCCCATTTGTAAACAAGTGTGTTAGTAAGTGTGTAACAGGGGGTGTTAATAACATCTGCACACACGTGTTCACTACCATTATTAGGCAGGTTTCATTAAAGGTGAGTCATTATCAGAGTAAGACTGTGATGCCTTATACAATTTATATTCCTAATTTTTTTAATAAGTCGCTATCTTAAGAGCATAGGGCCCAAACTTTGATCTTGCGTGGTTTGTGGGGTTTTGCCCTAATGGGGCCCTTTGGCTGTGGAACACACGGTAACATGTGGCATTTCCATGTAGCGTCACCTGCTGTCCCTGGTACAGCACATAGTCCTTTACTGGCTAGAGGAACAATGCGGTGCCACATGGCTCTAAAAACGCACACTCCTGAGTCACTGTTTCTGCTGGGATTTTGCCCCAGGAGTTAGCTGTGTTACAACTAATTGCAATGGATTTTTCTCAGTAAGAGAGTTTCCTTAGGAGGTCACCCGACACAGATAGGTTTTTGCTCGTGATTTTCCAGTTGTCAAATGTGTCTTCTGTAGTCGGTTGAGCAGTGGTTCCCAAGAAGATACAACCACACCCTAAGAATCGCTGGAAAGTTATGTGGCCACAGGTGGGATTAAGTGAAGGGCGTTGAGAGGAGAAGCTTATTCTGAATTATCTGAGCGGACCCCAAGTATGAGGACGTGTGTTCAATGGAGGGAGCAGGGGAGTTTGGGGGCAAACACAGAGCAGAGGGCAGGTGAACAGGGAGGCAGAGATGGGGTGATGCGGCCACAAGCCTGGGAGTGGGGAGAGAGGTGAGCACCTGCTTTCATTATGTACGGATGGCCTCCAGGACAGGCTTCTTGTTTTCAGCCACCGAGTTCGTGGAAACACTGTCACAGCAGCCCTGGGAAACATGCATCTTTAGTAAAGAACACAGTTTGCAAGGGAATTGAGCACAGACCTGCAGCATTAGAAACACATACCTGCTGACATTGGCTGAGTGTTCTGAGTGGGCGCTCCTCAGGTGTCCCTCGCCACCTGGCGCTGGCCACAGTCCTGGCGTCTGTCCTGGACCCCACACTCTGGTGCCCTCGGCATCGGCCTCCCTCCTGTGCGCACCCCTCGGAAACGCCACTCAATGCGGGACCTTTGAATGGCCATGTCGCATGAAATGAAAGGAAACAATAGGAAACAGAAAATCAGAAATCAGGCAGGAATCATGGTGATCTCCTTAAATCACCTGTTTTAAACTTGGGTCGCCACTGCAAGCTGGGGACAGTTCCTGGGCCAGATGGGAGGCAGCCGTGCCCCAGGCACGCGTGGACATGCATGGCCTAGAGGTGCAGAGATAAATGCAGTCAAGTGGTGTGTCAAATTTCCAAATTCTGCACCCGAAGCTGGGTTTTGCTTAAAAAATTTACAGGTATAAATTGAGTTTTAAATATGGGAAGGATACCTATATATCTAGAAAATGATTATCAGTTAACTCTTGAAGACTAAGGTTTTTAAAGAATTTTTTTCTCTTCTGAGTTTGCTCAGAGCTGTATTTCTGAGGTACCGTTTTTTCAGTATTGAAGATTCAAACATTTTCAATTTTCAGTTTAAAACGCTAAAATATGTGGTTTAATAAATTTGGAAAAATAGCATATTTCATTTCTTGGAGAGATTCCTTCATTTTCCATATAAATATTTGTAAATAAAGTATTTCGTTGTTTAACTTTTATTCTGTATTTTATCACAGTGGTGACTGTGGTAAGTACAGAATGCAGGGTTTGGCTGTAAATGTGGCGTATTGTTTAATTCTGCAAAAATAAGACATATTGGTAAAGTTGAACAACTGAAGCTTTGTGAACTTCCTACAGTTGTTCTAGAAAAATCTCTAGAGTTACCATTATCCAAATTTGTGTTTAGGATCTGAAATGCAATGGGAACCAGGGTTTACAACTAAAATCTGTTGTAATCCAAATAAATGGCATTTAAAAAAGAAATTGGTTCATTTAAAATCCAGAGGAATATTTAAAAAATCATTTGAGCTTCAAGAATTTTTCCTATTTTAACTTTCTGGATGTAATACAAGTAAAAGATAGTATTTTATATTTTGATGTTAATATAGTTATAACGTCAAACATTCTTAACAGACAGTAGGATGTTGGAATAATATTCACCTAAAACCATTGTGTTTCTCTAAGATTTAAGAAATTGGAACCTAACTATGAAACACTAATAACGAGCTAAAAGAGAAATGACACACACGTAAGACTTCTCTGTGTAGAGAATACATCATCCTAGCGACTGAGATGAAATGGGACAAAGTAGCTAATGACATAGCGAGAGAGACAATGCTTAGTGGATAAGATTTAATTATATTTTAAAAAATTCATTTCTAAATTGGATAATATTGTATTTTAAAATGAATTTGGTATGAAAATACGTAACATGGCAGATTAGATTAAGTGACAGAATACTGAAATGATCGTGTTGTCTGCAAATAAGGATGCTGTTCTTTCTCTGTTAGCAACCTCTAGTCCTGTATTACCTGCTTTTCCCTATCGCGGTGGGCAGGCTGCCCGTACGACGTTGAGGTCGCCCTGTTCTCTCATCCTAAGGGGAAAGCATTATCATTCATCATTGTGCATGTGAATGCATGTCTGTTGTAGATGCTTTTTCAGGTTGAGGGCATTCCCATCTCTTAGTTTATTGAGATTTTTATCAGAAGACATGCAGGTGGTGTGACTGGGCAGTCTACAGGGCTGGGTTTAGGTTCCAGTCTCTTTGGAGGCATGGGTTCAAATCCCACACTGCCCAGATGCACTTTTCTGGTGGCCTGTGCACTCTATAACTCATCAAACAAAACAAAACAAAACCTCTGGGAGGTTTTTATCAGACGTACGTGTTGAATTTTATGGGATGTTTTTACATCTATTGAGGTAACATTGTTCTTATTATTAATGATTAGGCTGTTGATGCGGTGAATTACATCAAATGATTTTGAACACAGACGCCACCTTATATCCCAGGGATCAACCCCACGTGGCCACAGAGTGTTATCATTTTATATATGACTAGATTCAATTTGCTAATATTTTGTCAATGGGTATTTGTGTCTGTGTTCATGTTGGATGTTGGTTTATGCTGTTCTTTTCATGTAATGCCTTCTTCTGGTTTTGGTGTCAGTGTAATCCCGGCCTCACACATGAGCTGGGGAGCGTCCTTCTACGTTCTCAGAGACTGTCTGTGGCATGTTTTATTTCTCTTCTGGGTACAGTCCACACTGAATGCTTGGAGCTCGGGCTTTCTTTGTGGGATGATAAGTCACTACAAAGTGGGCAACTCTCAGAGATACACAGTCCACAGGCTGGAGCTGAAGGTCATTGGAAAACAACTTCTAAAATAGAGATATTTTGGCCCAGCTGAATATATTTATTGTACAACACATGTAACACATACCAGTAAAATTATCCTGAACTTCTGAATGCATGTAAGCAGCGCAGGGTACAGAGCGTTGGAGGGCTAAGGACCCTGACTCTTTCTTTATGCTCTCACGAGTGAGTCAACCCCTTATGTCATTTAGGGTAAAGTTTCCTCATCTATGAAATCATTTATAAGGATACACTTGGTTGATGATGTTGGTTGATTATTCAACATCATGTACTCATTTTTGAACATTGAGTCCTTGGTATGTCGCAGGCTCAGGACAAGGCGTTGGGGGCTCAAAAATGCATAAAGCAGGGACTCCACTCTCATTAACTCAGTTTCATAGGAAAAAATGAAATGTAATTAAAATATTACCATAAGCTGGATGGTTGGCTGGTACACTGGCGCTCTGGGGGAGGTCGGGGAGGAAAGTAAGCCTGACTTCGGGTACGCACTGATTGCTGGGGTGTAAATACTACGGTGGCTGATTTCAGGCGGCTGGTGGTTAATTACCGGTTGGTGACATTCCTGAATACTTAACGGTCTGCTCTCCTGTGCTGGTACAGGGCTGAATTCCGTGCCGTGATCAAATACAGAAGGTCCGCAGACTCCAGGTGGATCAGTCCGGATGCTGGGATAGCTTTTGGGCAAGCAGAGCTGGTGTGTGCCTCGGCGGCTCACGAGGACGGGCAGGGGTGCACTTACCTGTCCTGGCTCACCGAGCGCCTCTTTGTGACTGCTGTGTCTTTGGGATTGTGTGTTAAGGATCATATCATGATCTGTCAGGGGCCTCCTGGGAAGCTGGAAGGTGTCTTTAACACACTCAGTTGTTTTGTTGCCTAGGAATATCTTCCTCAGAAAACGGTTTTAGGAGAAACTGGTCTTTTTCTCATCTCCTTTTTGAAGATATTTCCCTTTCTCGAAACCGCAGGACTAGGAGCAAATCATTCCCACTTGTAATGCAGACGCGTGGGTTTCTTTCAATAGCCAACCAGGTGATTTTCCACTCAAAGAGCTTGTCACTCTTAATGTCCTTTTTGCAACCTCTGAATCTGTCAAAGATCACAATGTGGACACCTTTGAACAAAGTCATTGCTGAAATTTACAGAAAACAGTAATTTGATTGATATTACATTAGAGAAAATAGCTTGGGAGAGAATCATGCCACTTTTTTGGTTATGAATGAAGTAGATATAATCACCATTCAAAATTTCTAGTGGAACAAATTTTTACAAGTCCGATTATTTTATAATTTTTTGCTTTCTGTAGAGCCTCTGTGACTTCTCCTGACTTGTATGCTTGAAATAAAACCTATCTCAAATCCAGAATAATCATATTAGCCTCTTTTTATTTATACTTAATTCTTAACCACACACAGATACACAGACACACAAACACACCAGTCTGACCAAGTCCTACTGCATTAAATGTGTCAGATCGTGTTTTTACGTTACAACTTAGTCTTAGGAGTCTTCTTTATAGGTCAACAGGAGATGATATTCATAGTAGACTTAAAAACATTCCATGATCATGGAAAATTTTCTATTTGCTGCAGATCTGGGTGAAAGGTAGTATCATAAGGACACGGAGTATTCCTGAGTCATGGGGACACTGCCAAAATAGAGGAAAAAAAAATCTGGATGATAATATCTACCTTCCCATCCTGTTTTATATTTAAGGTGAACATAAAGTGAAATTTTGGTTTATCATCTATTTACCAAGAATATAGTGGTTTCTACAAAGCTCATATATTCTGCCAGATGTTAACCTGAATTATTTCAGCTCCATGAACTACTTGATAAAAGTGTAATTAAATGGACAGATGCAATATTTTTATGTTTTAATGAATAAAAAATAAATGGATGTAGTAAAACCTTGTTTTAATATTTGGTGTCACAAAAAGAAAATACTCTTAGTTTTCCTTGAAAGGAACACACATGCACATGTGTGCATATAAACACACACATGCATACATACACATGCACAATACACACCTGCACATTTACACAGATATGTGGGTGTGCACAATACACACCTGCACATGTTTGTACATGTTTGCATATGCACACACTTGAACACAGCACACAAACATGCTTGTGCATATACACACATGCATGTACACATATATACAGCTGTGCATGACACACATGTGCATGCATGCACATGCATGTACACTTGTCTGTGTACACATGTGCATGCACACACATAAACCTGTGCATTTTGCACATCTGTGTACATGCACACATGTGCACATGCATGTGCATGTGTCTACGTACACACATGCATGCATACACACATCTCCTAAACATCGTGTTTACGTCCTGCATTTTTTCCTCCTGGAATTGCCTCTTCCGTGTGGGCATCTGGCAGGAGTGTGCAGTGTCAGGAGGACATCGCTGAACTGTCCGTCTATCTGAGCGAGGCAAGGAGAGGGAGAGTAGACCACATGTTGAAGTTGAGGTTATGGTGACAGAAAACCCACAGACGCTACCTACTCGACCGGGAATGGAGCCCATGATTCTCAGTCGCTGCACTCGGACCTCATGTCCGCAGGTCCAGAGCTGATTGTCTTATAGCAGAGCCAGAAGTTTATTACTAGGACTTAACAAGGATTGACGTGAGCCTATTTGTTCCTTTTAAGGAGTTTTCCTCAATAGCACTAGAATAGAGATAATACACTCCACACAGTTTGCCAGGAGAGACTTCTGGGCAGAAGTACATTATATGTCATTTTTCTTCCCAGGAAACTTTTTTTTTTTTTTTTTTTTGGAAAGCAATCACCTCAATTTGTGAAGATATAAAATCTAATCATCAAGTGTTGCCAGAAAGCCAAATATATATAAATCACATTCATTCTTAGACACAATCTGGCTTCTGAAGAAAAAAAAATTGTATCTCCTGACAGAAATGGGTCCAGCCCCCAGAGGAACTGCCTTTTCTTCAGTTACTGTGTACCGGCTTCTGGAAAAGAAAATCTACCAGAACATATGTGCCTGCTTCCATTAAATGTAAAGACTAGGTGGTGTTTTTCCTTTTTGGCAAATGTTGAAACTGGCAAGAATGCATTTTATGCTAGAACAACTTCTGTAACGAAGATATTTCCTTCCTCCTAAATAGGATGGTTTGTTGGCTGACAGTACTCCTTTCCTTCTCTCTCAGTTGGCCTTTTCTTTTCTAAGAAGTGGAAAACTAGCTTCTTGACTTGAATTTTGGGGCCAGTAGAGGTGATAACCACTATACACCTGTTTTGGGGAGTTTGCCTGCGCTGTCATGTGCTGGTCCAGGCAGAGAGATCCCAAAAGGTTTCAAATCTCCCAACCAAGGTGGTGTTGATTTTAACGTCAGAGGGTATCTATAGAATAATCTTATTTTAAAAGAGAAACTGACTTGTGAGAAATTGGTTCCTCAGAACTGCGGTCGGAAATTCGGCTTTTTCTCTGGTTGATTCTGTGTGAATGCTTGCTTCCCGCTGGTGGAGTGACCCCCTCCAGTGCAGGGCCCCCGGGAGCACCTCCCCTGACAGAGTCCCAGGCCGCCTGCCTCCTCGGCCATTCTTTGGATTAATATGAGCGTTGCTGCTTTATCATGAACCCTCATAGCTACTTGCCTTAATTTTCTCACAGGGGTTGTAAATAGTAAGGTCAGTGAATGTCATCACAGTTTCATACATAAGAAAGAAAATAGAGGAAATTATTGTGTTCAGAGATCCAACATGTTTATTTTTTTTCTGGGAATCGAAGCTCAGAAGGGAGAAGGGGGGGAGTGCCTTTTGGTTTATTTGTTCTTATTATTTCTGGGGTGCATATCACTGTGTAATACGCATTTCCTATAATATCTGTGAATTCTCCCTGAGAATAATTGTAGAACGTATACATGCATCTCCGTGTGTGCATGTGGTGAGGACATTGGGGTGAGACTGTGTTTGCCAAATGTCCCTTTTCCGGTGGCTTCAGGTGGAGGAGTGGGGACAGGGAAGCCAGCCGCCCTTGGGGGTGTGTCGGAGCGCCCCCCGCCCCAGGCTCTGTGAGGGGTGCTTCCAAAATTTCTACGGGATCAGTGTTCTGTTTCCACTTTTTTAAAAGACTTTATTTATTTATTTGACAGAGAGACACAGCGAGAGAGGGAACACAAGCAGGGGGAGTGGGAGAGGGAGAAGCAGGCTTCCCATGGAGCAGGGAGCCTGATGCGGGGCTCGATCCCAGGACCCTGGGATCATGACCTGAGCCGAAGGCAGACGCTTAATGACTGAGCCACCCAGGTGCCCCTCTGTTTCCATTTTTTAATGTTGGCAAAGATGCCCCTTTATGTGAGTTGACCTACACTCAACAAGATCATGTAAATTTAAATAATTAAATTGTGCTTTCCGTGGAGAAGCCCTATTTAGTAAATGCTGTGACTGAGATTGCCCTGGTTAGGTAAAAGAAAGGAAAGCAGATAAAATACCGAGGGAGGGGTCTGGACGGCTCAGGGTGAGGCAGGGATGCATCCTCACACTGACATCTTTTAAAATAGCCGACCCCCGCCCTTCAAGTGTCCGGGATTCTGTGGAAGAGCCAGGGAGGATTGCTCTGTTAGCGTGTGGGACATTGTTTTCTTCCTTAAATAGAGGACTCCATCATTTGGTAGAAAAGACAAAATGTAGCCCTGTTCTAATTAAAGCACAGGTTGTGTTGTTTAAAGAAAATGTCTTCCGAATTCCTGAAAGGTAAAACATGTTAGAGAAACCAGTAAATGCTTAGCATTTTTAGAGTGCCTATTTAAGAATATTCTTAAAATATAATAGTTTTCTCTCATTAATAGCTTTAAATTAAAATTGAAATATTACTTTTATCTACTCCATAAATGAGTGAAGTATTTTATTGTTATGGTTTATGTACATGTATTTAACAAATAATTTTTTTGGCACAAATTTTTGAAACGCCGATTACGTGCTTGACCTTGAGCCAGGAGCGTCGGGGAAGCACAGGCATTGTGGGAGACAGAGCGCGTCTGCAGGAGGCAGCGGTTTTGTGAGCAGGGGAAGCGCGTCCGCAGCAGACAGAGCTGGGTGTGCTCCATGGGGAGCCCAGGGAGGTGGAGGTCTGCGGGGTCTGGAGCCGCTGCATGAGGATAGTCTGGGAAGGAAGGTCAGCCTATGTGTTTGAAGCCCTCAGAGCTGGATGTGGGCAGGTGTGGTGGGCAGGTGCGCATCCTCATCCCAGAACCTGGGACATGTCCCTTCGGGTAGCCAGAGTGTTGGCCGTTGTGAAGCACTTCAGGACCATGAGATGGGAGAGGGTCAACCCCGGGCCTGTAAGGGGTGGTGGGAGGGTCTCCGGAGAGAGGTGTGAGGGAAGGGGGCTCAGAGGGAAGCCGCCACCAGCCAGGGGCACAGGGGGCCCCCTGCCCAACACTGGGAAGCCACGCTAGGAATTCTGTGGCAAAGACGGAGGGCTGGTCTTAGAGGGGCCCCTGGGCGCAGGAACAGGGGGACAGCGTCAGCAGGACGGTCATCCCTGAGAAATAGCCTGGAAAGGGGTGGTCATGGCTGTGCTGGCTCGGTCTACCTGGCAGGATGGGAGGCGCCGAGGATGGTCATCCTCCCAGGAACGAAGCCATTTCCTTGCAGACCAGCATCCCGCGCTGCCCCACAGGCAGTCTGTGGGTGCTTACACGTCTTGAAATGTCTTCAGTTTAAAGTCTGCTGCTGACATTCACGCCCACATCACCTAGAGATGGGGACCTGCGTGAGATGGCCATCCTGCCGTCTCAGCCACGGCAGGGACCAGCTATCACCCATCTCCCAGCCAAGCCTTGCAGCAGAGTGCTGAGACACGGTCAGTGCTGACGAGGGAGTCTCAGCTTCTGTGTGTCCTCGTCCCCGACTTCTGTCTCTAGAAAGCACCTGTGAACCTGAGCGTGACGCTCGTCTTCTGCGGGGCAGGGGTGTTGAGGTGGACTTCGTGTGAAGTAACACTGGCATGGAGTCATGTAGTTTTACCAGTTTCGACAAATAGGATCGTGCCCCACTTCCAGAAGCTGGCATTCTGCTGGTCTCCTTGCAGCGAAGCCTCTCCCGACCCCCCCGACTCCCAACCCTGGCCTCTGCTGGCTGCTCTCCTGCCCACAGTGCGGCCTGTTTCCAAATGTCTTGTGCAGGGAATCATACAGCGTGCTCCTTGACTTACTTTAGGCAGGCTTCTTTCACCTAACATGATGCTTTTGAAACAGCTTGAGACTGCAGGCACCAGGGGCTTGTTCCTTGTTGGGGTTCGTGGAGTGGATGCATCTTGGGGGTTCAGGCTCTTCAGCTGCTCCTGGCTCTGGGCGGCCACTGATACCACAGCAGGAAGGGCTCGTGCACACTCTCGCTGCAGGAAGGTCTCGTGCACACACTCGCTGCAGGAAGGGCTCGTGCACACACTCGCCGCAGGAAGGTATCATGCACACACTCGCCGCAGGAAGGTCTCGTGCACACACTCGCCGCAGGAAGGGCTCATGCACACACTCGCTGCAGGAAGGGCTCGTGCACATACTTGCTGTAGGCACAGCGGGAAGGGCTCGTGCACACACTCGCAGGAAGGGCTCGTGCACACTCTCATTGCAGGAAGGGCTCATGCACACACTCGCCGCAGGAAGGTATCATGCACACACTCGCCGCAGGAAGGTCTCGTGCACACACTCGCCGCAGGAAGGGCTCGTGCACACACTCGCCACAGGAAGGTATCATGCACACACTCGCCGCAGGAAGGGCTCGTGCACACTCTCACCACAGGAAGGGCTCATGCACACTCTCGCCGCAGGAAGGGCTTGTGCACACACTTGCTGCAGGAAGGGCTCATGCACATACTTGCTGTAGGAACAGTGGGAAGGGCTCGTGCACACACTCGCAGGAAGGGCTCGTGCACACTCTCATTGCAGGAAGGTCTCATGCACACACTCGCCGCAGGAAGGTCTCATGCACACACTCGCCGCAGGAAGGGCTCGTGCACACTCTCACCGCAGGAAGGGCTCGTGCACACTCTCGCCGCAGGAAGGGCTTGTGCACACACTCGCTGCAGGAAGGGCTCATGCACATACTTGCTGTAGGCACAGTGGGAAGGGCTCGTGCACACACTCGCTGCAGGAAGGGCTCGTGCACACTCTCATTGCAGGAAGGTCTCGTGCACACATTTGCTGCAGGAAGGGCTCGTGCACACACTTGCTGTGGGCGTATATGTTCACTTCTCTTGAGCAAACACCTAGGAATCCTGATTGCTGGGTCTTACTTTAAATCGTTTTCCAAAGGGCTGTGCTGTTCTGTATTCCCACCAGCAGTGAACGAGGGTCCTGGCACTCCGGGTCCTCGCGGTGCTTGGGGACACGGGACGGGTGCCCTGAATCTCTTCCACGTACGTGTTTCCCGTGTGGATAGTCTTTCATGAAGCTTTCATGAAGGACTTGCCCTTTTTTGCATTGTTTGTCTTGTTATAAATTAAGCTGTAAGGTTTCTTCTTATATTCAGGATGAAAGCCTTTTGATTATATTTTATCTGTTTTTTACTGAGTTGTCTTTCCTCATAAATTTGAGTGGTACAAGTTGTCTACTTCGGAGTGATGACTACAAGTTATCAGACCTAAGACATGTATTTTGCGCAAGTTTTTTTCCAAGCTGTTTTGTCTTCTCCCTTCCTTAGCCCTGCCTGTCATAATGCACACGCTGTTCATTTCACTGAACTCCAGTTTACCAGTTTTCTTTCTTTCTTTTTGTTTTTTTACTGCTCTGGCTCCTCTTTCTTGTGCTGAACCTGCCGCCGTTAAGTTTCCGTTTTGTTCTTGAAGCTTTATACATCTTACTCTTGCATGTAAGTCTGGGATCCGTTTGGGGTACTTTCTGTGGAAGTCGTGAAGTGTACGGATTGGGGTTCATTTCTTTCACAGATAGTTCTCTGATGGTTCCAGCAGTGTTTTTTTGAAAGTCTGCCCTTTCCTCATTAAACTTCTTTGCCCATTTTAGTAAAACTCTGCAGGCCCCATCTCTGGGTGTATCACTAGATGGCGCTCATGCGTACATATGTGCACACGTATGTGTGTGCATGTGAGTACATGCATTCCTCCTATACCAGCACCACACTGCCGATGGCCGTAGCTTTCAGGAAGCTCGCGATCGCCTCCGTCTCTCGCCACACTGCAGTCGACCCTTGGACCACACAGGTTTGAACTGTGTGGACCCACTTACGTGTGGATTTGTTTGTTTTTGTTTTTTTTGATAAATACAGGATAGTGCTGTGAATGTATTTTGTCTTTCTTATTAATTTCTTAATCACGTTTTCTTTTCTCTTGCTTACTTTATTGTAGGAGCACGGAATACGATATGTCTACAAAGTAGATGTTAACCTACTGTTTATGTTTTGGGTAAGGCTTTGGTCGGCAGTAGGCTATCAGTGGTTAATTTTTAGGGGGGTCAAAAGTTGTGCGTGGATTTTTGACTGTGCTGGGATTCATGCTCCTCGCCCCTGTGCTGTGCAAAAGTAACTGCTTACAGAAATCTGTATGTTTCTGCGAGTAATCAGATAATTTAATACCGAAGACAAAACCAGATGGCATCTTTATTGTTCCATAACTTTAGGGATTATAGCTAAGTCTCCTGGAAGTCTGTTGCAAGTATTAATGTCTAATGAATTTCAAGGATGAATGCCAATCCCTCAAATAAATGATTTAATTTTCTAAGTCATGTGTGACTATTAAATATAGTCTATGTAAATCACAGCTCTGAGGGAGAAGGAGGTAGAGGAGAAGTTATAAGTTCTATAACATGTGCAAGAACAAAACTATGACTTTAATTCCAAAATTAACAGTGCATACTGTAGTTACATTTTCCTCCCCAAAAGTACCTGCCTTCTTGTATTAGGATGCTTATATTCACTAACCCACTGGAGTCCTTTTGGTTTATTTTATTTGCCATAATCCTCTTAAAGCTTTTGACTTCATAATCATGTGTTGGGATGTGAGGTAATTTTTTTCCCCCAAAATAATGCGCGGTAGTAATGTGGACTAACCATAGAAATTAATGTGTAGCTGAGAAAAGGCATCCGCCATATGTAATTCAAAACCAGCCAGTTCCACTGGGTGGGCCCAGGGCTGCTTTAGGACATGACTCCTTCCAGTGAGAAGACCCAGCTGCTTTCCCAGAAATGAGTTTTTTTGTTGTCATCATGAGACCCGGCATCAGTGATAAGGATGGATCCCCTCACAGTTCGTGATAACCATCAAGAAACAAATGATGAGAAGTTTCCTGGGAGACCGTACACATCTCGTTGCTTGGAGATTAATTTGGGGGGTGGATTAGTTGTGCTCTCAGACGGCAGGGAGAAGACCAGGAGGTCCCTGCTGCTCATGGGGGGACTGGAACAGCGGTAACATTACTTAGCCAGGGGGTGAGTGTCTGCGGTAAGGCACACTGTGCAGATGAAGAAAAGGACATTCATTAGGGTTTCATGTAGAACACAGCATATTTTTGTATAAATTACCAGCATCATGTGCCAAACTGAAAAGCAAATATTGGACTGTTTTATAGAACAAAATATCTTAAAATGCATTAGCAGAAATAAGAAACAGAAAACAGATGTAGAAATTGAATTAGTGATATTAAGAAAACTATGATTTCTAAGAATACAGAGCCAAAAAAAAAGACAAAAATATGATAAAGAGGATAAGAGATAAGGAAGACAGGACGAATTCTAGATATTTCTATAGAAGAAATCAAAGAAATGGAACAGAAACAGTAATCAAAGTACAATTACAAAACTTTTTTGGTACAGTATTTATTTCTGGCATCCTCAGAAATATACTATTGACATTAGGAATTTCCAAAGTAAATGAATATAAAAACTTCAGGAATTCCTGCAGAGCAAAATAAGTAAATCAGTAAAATAAAATTAAAACGATGATGATGGTTAACTGAACAGAATTCACCTTTGCTCAGAATTCAACTCTGAGCCACTAAGTGACACTTTGGAAAGAGATTGTGACCTGGAAGTGTCCACCAGCCACGTTGTATTTCCTGCGTCTGGCCCTGGAGATATTGCCAGGTTAGTTTAATGAGCTTCACTGCGCCTGGCATTTGGGCAGAGCCTGGCCAAGTCTTTATTCCTACTGCTCTTTATTTTCTTTATAGCAAATGTATAATTCACATACCATACTCTTCACCCACAATGCACAGTTCAGTGGTTTTAGGATATTCAGAGTTGTGCACTCATCACTATAATCTGCTTTAAGAACTTTTCACACCCAACAAAAGGGGCCCCAGCCACTGAGCAGTCACTCCCCATTATCCGTCTCCACAGGTCCATGGCAACACTAACCTACTTTCGATATGGATCTGCCTGTGGTGGACATTGTGCATTAATAGGATCACATAGTGGTCTTTGTGACTGGCTTCTTTCCCTTATCGTCATGACCTCAACGTTCGTCCACCCTGTAGCAAGTTTCAGACTTCAGTTTTTGTTATTGCAAAATATATTCTATTGTATCACATCCTGTTCTTGGATGCTTGGGTTTCTCCCCTTTGGGGCTACCATGAATAATGCTGCTGTGAACATTCGTGGGCAGGTTGTTGAGTGGACCTTGGGGTGGAATTGCTGGGTGTCATGGACACTTTATGTTTAGCCTGTTTGAGGGACTGCTCAGCTGTTTTCCAAAGATTTCCAGCTCTGTTTGATTAGTTTTGAAGTCCCTACAGTCAGTTCTGTGTCTCTGAGAGCCCGTAACGAAAAGCGTATCATGAAGGTTGAGCCATTCACATCCCCCCCAGCAGGATAAGAGAGTTCCAGCTTCTGCACATCCTTGCTAAAACTTACTGGTATTCCTGCTGAAGAAATTGTAGTCACCAGAGGGGATGTAGTATCGTAAGTGGCTTTGGTTTTCATTTCCCCAGTTAATAAAAATGTTAAATATCTTCCCATGTGTTCATTGGCCATTTGTATATTTTCTTAGGAGAGTTGTATATTCAGATCCTTTACTCATTTTAATTGAGTTGTTTGCTTTATTCAGTTATAAGGTTTTTAAAAAATATTTTGCATGTAAATCCTTTGTAGATATAGATGTATGGTTTGCAGAAATTTTCTGCCTTTCTGTGGGTTATCTTTTTTTCTTCATGGTATCCATGACAGTTTTTATTTTGGTCTGCTTTTTGTTTTGTCACATATTCTTTGGTGTTTTATCTGATAAGCCAGTGCTTTTCCAAGGTCCTGAAGACTTACTCCTGTTTTCCTCTAACACTTCTATAATTTCAGTTGTTACTTTTTGCATAAAGGATCCATTTTGAGTTAAGTTTTGTGTATGGTGTAAGGAAGGAATACAAATTCATTTTTCTAGATGTGGTTACCGGGTGTCCCAGCAGCATTGGCCAAAAAGTCTATTCTTTCCCCCATTGGATTGTCCTGTCAGTCTTGTTGAAAATGAATTGGTCACGTATGTGAGGGTTTATTTCTGGATTCTCAGTTTTATTCCATTGATCTATATGTCCGCCCTTGGAGACCTTTATATATATCCTCATCCTTTTGCTAGCACCACACTGTCTTGATTATTGTTCCTTGCAGGAAGTTTTGAAATTGGGAAATGTGAGTTCTCCAGTTTTGTTCTTTGTCAGGATTGTTTTGGCTATTCTGGGTCCCTTGAATTTCCATGTAATTTTAGGATCAGCTTGTCAATTTTTGCAAAGAAGCCACCTGAGATCTTGATAGAGGCTGCATTGAGTCTGTAGATTCAATCAGGGGATTGTTGCCATCTTAAGCCTTCCGATCCATGAGCATGGATTCTTTCCATCGATTTAGTTTCTTAATTTCGTTTTTAGATTACTCATTGCAAGTGTATAGAGATACAATTGATTATGTATTGATCTTGCATCTTGCCACATTTCTCAACTCATTTATTGGTTCAAATAATCTTTGGGTGGATTCCTTAGGATTTTTTGTTTGTAAGATGATATCATCTGCAAATAGAGTCTTAATTTTTAATATAGATGCTCACTAGTTCTTTTTTAATTATTAAGGCTTTTCTTAGAGACGTTTAAGGCTCACAGCAAAATTGAGGGGAAGGTACAGAGATTCCCCATGTACCTCTGCCCCTCACATGTGTACAACCTCCCCGACGATCAACATCCCCCACCAGAGGGGACGTCTGTTACAATTGATGTTTAAGGCTATGTCATCATCACCCAAAGCCCATAGTTCACCTTAGGGTCCACTTGTGGTGTTGTAAATTCTGAGTTTGGGCAAACAGATCATGAAATGTGTTCATTGTTATAGTATCATACAGAATAGTTTCACTTCCCTGAAAATCTGCCGTGGTGTGCCTGTTCATCCCTGCACTCATCCCCGGAGGGGAGCGTGAGGAACCCCAGGAAGCCAGTGCGCTGGGACGGGCAGGTGGAGAAGGCAGGTGAGCTGGGGCAGTGGAGGCTGCACATGGTCAGGAGGCCTGGAGCCCAAGAAGAGAGGAAGCGGTGAGAGGTGTGCAGAGCGGGACTCGGCAGGACTTGATCATGTCTGTGTTTTAAAATCATTTGGGTGCCTGTGAGGAGGGATGGAGGAGGACTCAGCTAGCTGCAGGGGCCCAGGCAGCGGCTCAGCAGACCCGTGCAGACCGGCGATGTGGACGCCCTGGACCAGGGCCATGCTGCCGAGAAGTAAAGGCCCTCCAGGCTTTGGGAGATCCTGTTTGCAGGTGCTGGTGCTGGATGGGCTGCCGTGTGGCCGAGGGCCCTTTGCTCAAGGGGATGAGAGGCAGAGGAAAAACACTTGGAACAGAACCTCCATCTGCATGGCCTAGTGGGCCTCCGCCGTGCACAAATGCTGTGCGGTGGGTTATCCCCAGGAAACTGACTTCTGTACTCACACTTCCAGACGTGACATCTCTCTTGCACTCAAATGTTCAAAAAGTGTTCAGAACAAAACTTAAAAGTATTATGTAAAGGCTTGTAGAACAGACTTTTAGAGCAGATTATAAAACAGAAACTGTAAAGAATCAGAATGAAAATTTGACTACATTACAGTGAAAATCTCTACATATACATAGATATATTTTTGCCTTTTTTCCCCCCAAAAGACAGCATAGCTAAGATTAACTGACAGACCATATGCTGGAAAAGCATGTTTCCAATTAATATACAAAGGATATATTTCCATATTAGGGAAATAATTAAAAATTAATAAAGAAATTTTTAAAAAGCCCAGTGGTATAAACAGGAAATCCAACACATGGAAATCGCTAAGGGCAGTAAACATAAGTGAGGCTCAGGTGGCTCACCAGTGATCAGGGAAATGTAAATTCTCATTAAGGATAAATTGCTCCACGCTATGAGATTGAAAAATAAAAACATGTTAATCCCAAATGTTGCCTCTTCAGTGGATTGCCAGAGACTCAGATGCAACTTTGTAAATCTTTACAAGTGTTGTGAGGAGCAGTCTGGCTAAAGGCTTAAAAATGCTCATGCTTTATGATGCAGACAGTGCATTTCTAGGCGGGTACCTGAGAAGTCCCCACTCTCAGCAAGGACACATGTCAGATTGCTTATGATCACATCATTTAAAGAGCAAAACACTGTAAATGGCCTGGGTGCCAGACAGTGCTTGTTTATCAAGGATCAGAGTAGAGTAGTTCCTGATAGAAATAGCTCAGGATCACAGTCCAGGAGACTGTGCATGTTGTTTCAGTTCACTCAGTGGGATACCATGCAGATGGCCCGTCCATAACCCATGGGGATGGCACGACCCTACCCCGTGAGGATGGAGTACCACATGGACGTGAGAATAAATGAAGTGGGTCTCGCTCTCTCCGCATGTCTACATTGAGATAGCAACGTGGATGGCAAAGGAAGCTACAGTACAGTATCCTTCCTGAAATTTTAAGAACTATTAACTACTGTCGAATATTTATTTATGCATAAATATGAAGTAAAAGTATAGAAACTGTCGAATATTTATTTGTGCATAAATATGAAGTAAAAGTATAGAAACTGTCGAATATTTATTTGTGCATAAATATGAAGTAAAAGTATAGAAACTGTCGAATATTTATTTGTGCATAAATATGAAGTAAAAGTATAGAAACTTCCATTGAATGGAAAATTTATTATTGTGGTTAGCTCTGAAGAGGAAAAGGGAGGTGGGCTCCTCAAATGCATTTTTTAGAAAGTGTATATGCGGGGCCGCCTGGGTGACTCGGTTGGTTGAGCGTCTGGCTCTTGATTTCAGCTCAGGTCATGATCCCAGGGTTGTGAGCTCAAGTCCCACGTGGGGCCCTGTGCTGAGCATGGAGCCTGCATGAGATTCTCTCCCTCTCTCCCTTTGCCCCCCCCCACTCATGTGCCCCCACACTCTCTCTTTCCCAAAAAATAAGATAAAACCAATTTAAAAAATAAAAAAATAAAAAGTATATATGCATGCACACACATATGTAAGTACACACACAGATATGTGAGCATATACACACAGATATATAAATATATAGACACAAATATGTGAGGATAAACACACACAGATATGTAAATACATATACGCACGTAAGTGTAAATATGTACACACGTATAAATATGTGTATATAAGCATACACGTAGAAATACATAAATATAAATGCATGCACACATATGTAAATATAAATATATACACATACCCATATATAGGCATAAATACACACGCAGATATGTAAACATAAGTATGTACACACATACAAGTACATAAAAATATACAAAAAATATATAAATATTTTGGTATAAATTAAGGTTATATACATCTTGTATTGAACATATAGACACACAAAATATTTCATTTTTATTAAGTTTTTCATTTTAATTCCAGTGTAGTTAGATACACAAAATATTTTAAATTTTGCCCATGAGCTTACACAAAAGAAAACGGCCAGTGGATCTCAGGTTAGTGCGTTTTGTTCCTAACCATGGCAGGCTCCTTCCTGGCTAACTCCGTCCTGGGCAGGTGGGTGCTACCTTGTCGATGCACCGAGCACTCGGCTTGAGGACACAAAGCAGGTGTTCTAGGAGTGGCAGATGTTCAAGGAAACGGCATCTTGTATCTGGTCAGTTGGAGCTTTCAAGTTTTCCCTCAGACTCGGAGCGGCTGAAGAGAATGACCCAGGCCGCGCCCCGCTGGGCTGCCCGCTGACCCTCGAGGCTCTCCTGTGTTCTCTGGCGTGTGCCTGGCATCCACGCATAACGCATTCATAGATATGCTCTGGCCAACGAGTCACTTAGCAAAATGTGTGGATTTGAGCACAGTTAGGAGCCTCTGTTGACGGCCACTTACGACCGGTAGGAATGTAATAATTTAAAGATGATGAGTTCTCAGTGATGTTTAGAATCCCATTAAAGCAGCCGATTTCTGACGTAGCTCTTAGGTCCTACAGGGGAGGGGCCGTCCATCCTGCAGGAGAGAAGCGGGGACAGGCAGCTGTGGGGGCTGGATGGTGACTTGGTCTCCCGGCTGCCGCCGCTGGGTTTGCCGCGGGCCAGGGCCCGCCCGGCCGGAACACCTGCTTTCTGGGGCGAACACAGAGGTCCTCACGGTGGCCGGGACGGCCGCGCTGGGAGCAGCCTGGGGAAGCCCAGCAGCAGCAGGGGGCGCGGGAGAGGAGAGGCTGACCCCGGGGGAGGCTGGGGCAGCCCTGCCCGTTCCGAGTGGCTCCGAGTGGCTCCGAGTGGGCTGTGTGCTGGCAGCGACGTCACGAGGGGACGCATGGCCCGGGGTGGGTGACAGTCTGATCACGGCCCAGCGAGGTCGCCGCGGTTCTGCCGCATGGGGACGGGGCCCCTCCATCATCGTGCTGGCTGCTGAGGACAGTGTCCGTGGCGTCACCACTGACCCTCACCAAGCCCGCGGGTGGGACCTCCGAGCTGGCCTCTGTTCACCTCCAGCCAGGCCAGGGGCCGCAGGCCAGGGAGACACACTGCGCACTTGTTCTCAGGAGCTTCACGTTCCACGAGAGCACCGCCCAGCGTGGCAGCTCTCGGCGGGTGGGTTTCAGGGGAGTGGTGGTGGAGGCCGTCTAAACTGGGCCTGCAGGGTGACGAGGGTCAGACTGAGTGCCGTGCGCCGAGCCGTCCACCCGACCCACCTTCCACCAGGGGACGGGGCGGAGCAGGGTCCGTGTTCCCGGTGGGAGGCGGTCGCTGGTCCTACTCTGACATCTTGTGACCGTTACCCTGGTGGTGGTGTGCAGGGGTGAGCGGGTAGGAGGCAAGCCAGAGCCGGTGACAGGTGTGAGCCCTTTGTGAAGGGAGTGCAGTGGGAAGGGCGTGCGTGAGCTGAAGTCACAGAAGGTGGTGCGGGCGTCGTTACCGAATGCGAGGTTGGAGGCGCCAAGCCCTGGAGCTTGCATAGTGGCTCTGGGGAGAGGGGAGAGAAGGGGCGGTGACTGAAAAATGCCGTAGCAGCAGGTTGTTCAGGCTCTCCCAGCTTCATCTCCGGGAATGGGACGTGTGCGCACAGCGGTGCTGCAGGTCTCAGATGAGCGATGACTGTAGAGTCGACGGCACCGAGACACGGAGCCATCGATGGGCATTGTCTGGTAGCAGTCCAGGTGTCAGTCCGTCCACAGAGGAGCAGCAGCTAACCGAGAAGAACAAGGGCAGGTTTTCCTCATCACGCACCTGCAGGCACAGCCCTGGCCGCATCTCGCAAGGCTGGTGTTGTGGAGCGGGGAAGACTGCCCTCCTCAGCGTCCTCCACAGAAACAGAACCAGTAGGTGCACGAGATGGACAGATGCAGATATGGGAAGGGGCTTATTATAAGGAACAGGCTCGTGTAGTTACGGAGGCTGAGAAGTTCCCCAAGATCTGCCCCTGACCAACTGGAGACCCAGGAGGACCCGGTGTAGGTTCTGGGCTGCGTCGGGAGGCCTGAGAACCAGGGGAGCTCGTGATCTGGTTCAAGTCTAAAGGCAGGGAGAACTGATGTCCCAGTTTGAAGACCATCTGGCAGAGGAATTCTCTCTTGTTTTAGAGAGCATCCGCTTCTTCATTCTATCAGGCCATCAGCTGATTGGATGAGGCCCACCCACATCATGGAGAGCAATCTGCTTTACTCTAAGTCCACTGATTTAAAAGTTACTCTCATTCAAAACCACTTTCACAGGCGCGCCTGGGTGGCTCAGTCAGTGAAGTGTCTGCCTTTGGCTCAGGTCATGATCTCAGGGTCCTGGGATCGAGCCCCATGTCGGGCTCCCTGCTCAGCAGGGAGTCTGCTTCTTCCTCTCCCTCTGCCTCTCCCCCTACTTGTGTGTGTTCTCTCTCTCTCAAAATAAATAAATAAAATCTCTCTAAAAAAAAAAAAACACCACTTTCACAGAAAAATCCCAAATAATGTTTGACCAAATACCTGGGCACCATGGCCCAGTCAAGTTGCACACAAAATGAACTATCACAGGGGCCAAATGAAGTATGTGAGTTGGTCTCTGGGAATAAAGAGGCAAGCCGAGTTTGCTGCAGTGGTCAGGTACTTCCATGGGAAGACAGGACACCCCAGAGCACCTAGAAGGTCAGGGAAGGCTCCCTGCAGGTGAGGATGTGAGAGCCAAGACAGGATAGGAAAGGTGGGGAGGGAAGGGTTTCTCAAGCAGATGGAATAGTGTGTGCGAATGCTCAGAGGCAAGAGCAGATGACACGTGGAGGAACTGATAGGGTTTAGTCTGTTGATTTGCATGGCGATTGGTAATTGGGGGCCAGAGATAAGGCTTTTTAGGGTCTGCTAAGAAATTCAGACTTTGCTCAGTGCAACAGAGAACTTCCTATAGAAAGTGGGATTATTGGTTATTTTAATGTGTTTGAATTCATTTTCCAAATACCTATAGGTTTGGTCATGTTACAGACAATGTTGTAGATATTCCAGTCCTGGAACCTGAGAGGTGGATGAAGTGTTCATTGGAGCAATTTAGGTGAGAGGTGATGCTTTGAATCAGGGAGGTGGCCATGAGATTCAGAGAGTGGAAAGATCGGAGCCCCTGAGCCTGGCTGATGACACAGAGACGGGGTGAGGGGCTGCAGGGTGACCCCTAGCTCTCACTTGGGCCACACTGGTGAGTGGCGGGGCCAAACTCTAAGGCATGGTCAGCAACCAGCAGGTCTGGGGTTTGGGGCTGGCTCTCCCCTGCCCAGTGTCTGCGCCTTTTCTCCGTGCCTGGCCCTCGATGGCCGGATGGTGACAGGGAGGAGACTGAGGCCACTGGACAGCAACAGATCTTGAGAGTCATGAATTTCAACTGCAGACCCGTCAGCCTGCCCAGCATGTCAGGCTGTCCATTATCATGATCTGAGTTTCTCACTCGGTTAAGGGAGTAACTCACGCATCTCTGTCACCCACTCGCTCATGGTGGGTGGCTGGCACCGTGAAAACATGCTGGTTAGCAACAGGGTTTTGCCTGACAGCTTTTAACCCGTCCGATCTGGCAAAGTGGTAACTTCCTAGTCCCTGGTTGAATGGCCTTCCCTCTTGCGCCGGAGGCATGCTACAGTTCCTCTCAGAAAGGCAAGGTCAGCGCTTCTCGCTGTGTCTGGAACCCTGCACTCCGGTGGTGGCAGGCAGGACAGCTTTTCTGTCTGCTTCTCGACTTCTCTTGCTCCTTAACTTTCTGAGCCTCCTTACACGCGCTGGGCCGCATGTTTTTTTTGTGTGTTCCAGCCGGTTACCATCACCCGGCCGTGGTGGTGAGGTCCCCCGCGCCCCAATTCGGAGGCTCTGCAGCCCGCCTCCTAGTCTCGACATGCACCCCGTCTTTGGGTCCTTTTGTTCTGACACGAAATGAGCTCAGGCTCACCCTCGTCACTTTGCTGGGCCCAAAAATGTGGTCCCCCGTCTCCCAAGGAGTTGCGGTTGCTCTTTTTATTGAGCTTAATTGAATATGTAGAAACAAAGCTTCCAAGACTATTCACTGGACAGAGCAAGAAAAAGTACCTTTAAACTGTTGAGACTTTCAAATTTCACATTACAGGACTTTTGCCTAGATTTGATTTTTCTTTTCCGTCCTTTATGTCTTCAGTGAAAATCTTGAATTATACTAATCTTACCATGTTTACATACTTATTAGTCCTGTGTGTACATCAAATACTTTCCAGGTTATAATATCAAAATCTCAGCACTAAAATGATTGACTGAAGGTTTATTTATTGATCACCTTTGATCTTTAGAATGTAATCAATTATAAATGGACAAACCAGTATGATGTGCACAAGTTTTTTGAAGTTGTTATTTTCTGTTTGTGGTCATATTATCAGTTTAACATACAGTTAGCTTGGATATTTAAATTAGTTTCTAATATTTGGGTTTTAATATTTTTCTTGGACTTCATTTAATTTTTGAATATGTCAAGTAAATGCATGATTTATTAGGTGATGCATACTTCTCTTTCTGGGGTAGGACTGTTTTGCACTTAGCTGAACAATTCAGGAGACCGCAGTTTCCTTCAGATGTTGACCAGTGGAGGGTGTTTTCACATGTTTGTTTGTTTATGGGTGAGATCACCGATAAATCACTTCTCAGGTGATGACTTAGGGCCTGTGCTTCTGGTCAAAAATGTGTATTTTCACGTCCTCAAGCAGACACAAATGTATAGTGTCATCTGTCCCCTGCTCATACCTCAGACACACGCTGTGGGCTGTTTCACCTGCTTTCCTGGGGTCTGCAAGGTTTTTTGAAAGATGTCTAGGAATTTAAATTTAAAAAGCTACAGTTTTCTAATGAGAACCTGAAATTAACTCTCTAACTTAATTGTGCAAAGTATTTTTCCTTTATAGTAGTATTGCTGCGATACTCTTAATTATGTATTGACCAGACATGGGTTTGATTATAAATGTCATTGTATAAAGTGTTGACTGAGCAATAGAAATAGCTATTTCACTTTGGTTCTCCTAGACACCAGGGAACATCTCCTCCGCGGGGCTGGTGTGCGGGAGCATGGGCTGCACAGATGGTGGGAGTCAGTCTGCCTTCCAGGGCATCTCTAAAATGATATCCCCAACAAGGCTGTCATTTTGCTCTTCAACTGCGTTTGCTCCCATGTGAAAAGTCTGCTGTATGCCATCAAATCGAAATAGACATTTCAGATTACACTTAGTGTACAATTACGAAATTAAGGTATTTTATTACAGGATTACCTCCAGACAGTTGGTTGAATAGCTATTCAGTTTATTATGGTAACATTACAACCATTAAGGATATTTAAGTGCAATAAAGTGATTCCAGAACTTTCCATTAGAACTCCGATTTGCATTAGGTAGCTATATGTCTCCACTTAAAAATGTCCAAAGGCTTCTCTTGCAAATGCTACTAAATCATTTGTTTTAATACTAAATGGTAATTAACAAAACAAAGGCCATTTTTGTAATTCAAAATTATGATGATTTGCTGACACACGGTCATGCATAATTGGTAAATTCCTTTGAATTCTGACCACATTATTGTTCAGTGTGTATTTTCTGCATAGGAGTTTTATTTATGTCACACAAAACAACCTTTCGGGGTTTTGGGAATGATTGGGACAATCATTTCTAGGACACGGGGAGTTTGGGGATACCCACATGCCTGTCCCCTGCATTTATATAAGGATGATTTTAGATTCTGGAATGGAATCCAATTTTCAGTGGATTCTGGAAGGATTCCGGCATGGATTCTGCATTTTTACTTAGTATTTGAATCACTGTTTATTCAAAGAATAAAAACTATGTTCATTTCTTATCTTATATCTGATTAACATCCATGTTTTTTTGTTAAGAAAGAGTTTTCTAGTAAGAAACATGATGTTATATGAAGGAAGAGTCCAAGACTGAGTGTTACATTCAATACACTGGAGGACTGAATTTTATTTTTAAATGTAAAATCATGGAATGAAGTACTGGGGTTGGCCCTGTAATGGGCATACTGAAGTATTCGAAAAGTTCTTGGACGTTAAGGGGAAAAATGACCTGCGGTTCCTGAGTTCAGTGCTGTGAGAGGTTTCATGAAATTAGGTTTGAAGATTAGCTGGATTATTTCATATAGATTTACCCAAAGATATTAAGAAAGCTGTATAGAAATTCACTGTCAAGTGCTTGCTTCTACATATAGAAAAGGCTCTTAGATATAACACTGTCTTCAAAAGAAAGAAGGTTGCTTTTCATGATGCTGTGTTAGCTTACATTATCAGTTCTTTGAGTTGGGAATTATAATGACTTTAATTCGGGAAATGTTATTCCCTTTCTTTAAGAACACATATTGGATTTTCTTTCTCCGTTCTGATTTTTCAAATGAGCAGACCAAGTGCCAAAACAACCAGCCAGTTCAGTGGAAGAACGGTCAGTAAAACAGTGTTGAGTCAAAGCGAGTAGGTCATTGTCAGATGGTGTTTTCCAGCAGCAGTTCTGGTGTTCAGTGAATGTCAGGTACCCAGTGCCTCAGGGAGATACACCTGTCACCACGCCCTCAGTCAGGGATGAAGGGACTCACCTGCGCGATGCTCTGCTCTAATCATGATGGCTCGTTCTTCCAGGACTGGGGGGTCCAACGAAGCTCCTAAGTAGCTGAAGGGCAGAAGAAGGGCATGTGTCCACTGGCCCTGGGCCCTGGAGGGAATGCGCTTCAGAGGCCTTCGGAGGGGCAGGCTGTTCTTGGCCGTGTGCGCCCGCCATAGGCCTGGCGCATGAGACGGTGCTCAAGCATATTTGTAAACATGTGATGTGTGCATGTGATACTCGGTATTCCCAATGTGTGAGGACCACATAGGATTACTCCACGCCACCATCCAAGAAAGAGAAGTGGCCTTTTCCCGCTGACCTTGCACGTTTCCACCCCGGGGAGGACCTCCCCGGCTGGCCAAGTCTCTGGGGTTCGCAGTGAGAGTGCAGTCTTCACGGCGGAGATGCATCTGTAGACCATGAAGAACAAGGGCTAGGGAAGGGCTAGGGTATCTGACAAGTTAAGATTTACTTCAGGAAGAGAAGAGACAAGAGAACAAGGAGGAGGGACAAGCCCAGGGACAAGATCCCGGATCCAGGATGCAGCCGGTGGCCCAGGAGGGTGTGGGGGTCACAGACGAGTCTGTAGCCAAGTTTAAGCTCATGAGCTCCGACTAGGCGACTGAAGAGAGAGGATTCTGTACACCGTGGTGATGCGTTGAAATGAATCCTTGTTGACTTGATCTTTAAGCCACTATGAGTAACAAGTAGTTTTTGTTTACTATTGGCCCCTGGACTTCCTTCAGCTGGGAACTGGGCTGGAGCCACAGGGTTTATCCTGGTTGAACTGGAGGGGTGTGAATTACAGCCTCAGAGCCTGGCCTGGGTGGTCACTCTGCTTGTGTGGTGGTGTCTTCTCTTGGTAGGAGCAGATGGATATAGCTCCGAGGGTGTTTTTCTCCCTTTATGCAGCATGAGGTTAGGGTCCATAAAATGGGGTGGAATTGTTCAGACACACTGTATTTGAGTCTGGGTGGTGGGAAACCTGTTTTTAAAGCAATTCTCTGCAGTCAGAATGTGCAAACAGATGGTGTTGAGACTTTGTTTTGGATAGCAGAGATAAAAAGACTTTAAACTTTCTGTTAAATGCAGGGTTCTGTTAAAGTAGGAGGGCAGCCATGTGCATAAGAGAGGTAGTGATCGCTGTGATGAGAATAGTTGGCGGCAGCACAAATCTGAATGTTCTTGTGCTGGGTCGTCTCAGTTCTCTGCACTGCTGGCCCCCTTGGAGCAGAGGGTCAGTCTGGAAGGACAGGTCGACTGGCCTTGGCCCCAGTGACCGTCCCACCTGCCAGGACAGCCGTGGCATGGGTATTCAGTCTGGATTAGGTAGATTGTGTTGCCAGGACAAGTGGATTCAGTCTTTAGCCATTTCCAAGGAGAGCTGTTCACTGCTCACATCCAGGCACTGCAGGTACAGTTCAGGTGCAGCTACAGGGCGGCTCAGGTGTGGCTAGATGCAGCTGCTGGTGTGGGTCAGGTGAGGCTGCTGGTGCGGGTCAGGTGAGTCTGCTGGTGTGGCTCAGGTGAGGCTACAGGGTGGCTCAGGTGTGGCTCAGGTGAGGCTGCTGGTGTGGCTCAGGTGAGGCTGCTGGTGTGGGTCAGGTGAGTCTGCTGGTGTGGCTCAGGTGAGGCTGCAGGGTGGCTCAGGTGTGGCTCAGATGAGGCTGCTGGTGTGGCTCAGGTGAGGCTGCTGGTGCGGGTCAGGTGAGTCTGCTGGTGTGGCTTAGGTGAGGCTGCAGGATGGCTCAGGTGTGGCTCAGATGAGGCTGCTGGTGTGGCTCAGGTGTGGCTGCTGGTGCGGGTCAGGTGTGGCTCAGGTGTGGCTAGATGCAGCTGCTGATGTGGGTCACTTGAGGCTGCTGGTGCGGCTCAGGTGTGGCTCAGGTGAGGCTGCTGGTGCGGGTCAGGTGAGTCTGCTGGTGTGGCTCAGGTGTGGCTCAGGTGAGGCTGTAGGGTGGCTCAGGTGTGGCTCAGGTGAGGCAGGGTGGCTCAGGTGTGGCTCAGGTGAGGTTGCAAGGTGGCTCAGGTGTGGCTCAGGTGAGGCTGTAGTCGGTTCAGGTGTGGCTCCAGGACCTCTCGTCCCATGACCACACGGAAGAAAATGCACTCGAAAGCCTAGGCTGGTACGGATGAGGGAAGTGACACAGAGTGGCTGGTGATGTGGGAAAAGCAGTTTTGCACCCACAGTAACCACTTCAGTGGAGGGCCTTCCTGTGTGGGCTCTGTCTCATGACCCCGTCTGCCCTGATCGGGGAGTGAAGGCTCAGGGCGCCGTGGGCCAGGCCAGGTTTGGTGTGAGGGCCAGTCTGCCGATCCCTGATTTAGAAAGTAAAGTAGAAGAAAATATCTATTTGGAAAATCCCAAGTAAAGTGAGGACCAACATGAAGAAAACTAAAAGATTTAAATATTTAAATATATACGTGACTTGACTAAGGTTACACCATGACGTGATACAGGAGATTGCTTGTATTTTCTCTATAAATGAATTTATAGTTTAACTATAACACCAGTCAAAATGCCAAGGGTACTTTTAAATAGAAGAAATTAATTCTGAAGTTCATCTGGAATAATGAACAGGTAAGAATGAATGGACAAGCCATTTTTGAAAAATAAAAAGACACTGACCTGCCCTAGGAAACTTGAGCAGGTTGTCAAACGCTGTTGTAATGGAAAGAGTGTGTGGCATGGGGCGTGAGACAGGTCACGCAGATCGGTGTCTGCAGCCCGTTGGGAGCGAACAGCATGGAAGTTTGTTAAATAAATCCGTGGGAGTAGTAGATGGCACTGATATAATTGTAGTTATTTTGAAAAAAATATTAAGATCTACTACATGCATTCCAAATAGATTAAGTAATTGGTGTAAGAAACTACATTCCCACTCAAAACAGATATCAGACTGTTTCTGTCAAATCATTGACAAGAGTCTTGCAGAGTCTAATAAAATGGGAGGAAATCACAGGGGATCAACCTGAGGTTTCCCTTTTGGGGCTTCGGCGGTACTGGTAACTGGACAGCATCTGGGTGGGAAGGAAGTTCCAGCTTGGAGCAACCAGGGGACCCCGGGGGCCTGGAGTGCCTGGTGACGGAGAGCCAACTGCAAGGTGGGTGCGGGTCAGCACGGACAGCATGCAGGGCCGGGCTGGGTGGGCGCCGTGGGAACGCTGTGCACATTCACGCTCCCCTGAAGCTCCTAGGAAGGGTCGGCGCCTGATACCATGGGCAGTGTCATTCATTCATGTGTGCATTCATTCATGAGACCCTGGGACAGACTGACTGCATTTGGGAGATTTGGAAGTTTGGGTCCCACAAGATCATGGATTTGCTAGACTAGATCTCAAACCCAGAAGTTCCGATGTCCACGTCAGCACCACAAATGGGTTTGTTATTTTATTTTGTTTTGCTTCATATTTCTGGAGTTTAAAATACATCTTTTAAAACCAGTCCAAGAGCAATAAATCATTTTAATATGACGTGTTACTCAATGTCTGGAAACGCAAATAGCTATTGGTCATTACTGGACAGTTAATTTCTGAAAGTTCTTCCCAGCATTCAGTGCCAGATGCAGACACATGGTTTTTAATTGAAAACCGCTCTAGCGTTGTTTTGTGGAATTTCAGGATTATTAATCAGACTCTCGAGTGGTGTCCCTCTTCAGGCACTATTATGTGAATACTGAATAGAATAGAGGACAAGAAATTAGTCCTCCTCCTTCCAAATTTCAGGTGCTCCTTGGCATTCGCTCCATGCCTGCTACTGGATACACAGAGAACTCGGTAGAGGTCACAGTACAAGGACATCCCCCGGGAAGTAGGTTAGGAAACTGTAGATTGGCTTTTGCCAACATCCAAAAACACAAATAAATGAGTGAGGGAGACTCTATGTTTCAAGTGAAAAGGCACTGTCGGCCCCTCGTGTTTCCGGGGCGTGACGCCTTTGACGACCCTGCATGACCCCCCTCTCCCTTCCCCCTGCTGGAGTCCTGTGCTTGCCGCCCCCACACCCAGCCCATCGGGACCCCCGTCCTCACCCACTGGGTGAGGGCAGCAACCTCCTTCTGCCTTCACCTTCTTTCATCCTTGACCCCCTTCTGCACTGTGACCTTCCTTGTATCCTTGACCTCCTCCTTCCTGTGACTTTCCCTCTGCCCTTCAACTTTTTTCTCCCCTTGACCTTCCTTCTTATCTTGACCTTTGGTTAATCTTGTAAGTTGTGAATGGTTGAACTTGATGATTTTTGCCAATATTCTCCAGCTATCATGGAGGTCTGGATTTTCAGATGTTCTTAGGTGGCCATTTCAGAAATGTTTCTTTGGGATTGTGTCCTGTGTAGATGTTCTCTGTGCAGGGGAGGGGCAGAGTGAGAGAGAATCTCAAGCAGACTCCTCACTGAGTGTGAAGCCCGACGTGGGGCTCAATCTCACAACCCTGAGATCTATGGCCTGAGCCGAAATCAAGAGTCAGATGCTCAACCAACTGAGCCACCCAGGTGCCCCTTGATTTATTGTTCCTTTTATCAGTGTGTTGTTGTAATGTTTTCCTTATTGTTGTTGCCGGAATATCTGTTCTTTTTTTTCTTTTTCATGAATGGGTTTAAATTGGTTTGACCCCCCTTTGGGAAATTCATATTTCCTTAGTTCATGTATCACTGTCCTTTCCTTCTCAACTTTTTTGCATATTTTCATGTGTCTTCAGTTTATTTCTTGTCATTATTTTGTTGTCTGCAGATCTCATGTGAAAAGCTTTCAAACTTGAAACAACCACTTCCCTTCTGTATGTGGGAAATCTGTTCTTTTCCATGATAAACAGTTGCATTGTCTGCCAAAAATGATAATTTTTTCCTCTTCTTTCCCAGTCATTAAACACCATACTTCTATTTCCTGCCTTATTAATTGAGCTAGGGATTTTTCAGAACAACGTCAGACAGTAGTGATGGTAGTTGGTGTTTTATAATAATTTTTGACACCTGTTAGCAAGATTATCAGATTTTTCCTCCGGTTTATTTAGGTGATTTATTACATGTGGATTATTAGGATATTCTTTTGCTGACATGTAACTGTCTCCATGTATTTGGCATATTATTCTTTTATTCTACTTCTGAACTGATTGGAGAGCTAAAGACCGTCTATTTATATTCAGAAGTGAGATTCATTCTTCATTTATTTCTGTTGTTTCTCTGTGTTTGTCAGGTTTTTAATTTTTCCGTCAGATGTGGTGAGAGTAATTCCCTCTTCCCTGTACTTTGAAATCCTTTATGCAGCCTAGGATTTCTTTCCTTGAAAGTTCAGAAGTCTGTACCCATTACCCATCTAAGCTTTGAGTCCTTTATAAAGAAGGCGCTGATTAAATTCTGAGTTTGTTCATTGTCTGAAATCTTGAGTTCTGATAAGTTAATTTCTACAGAAGGTTGCGACTTCAGGAAGATTGTGCAGCGCTGCGCCTCTCCCGGTGGGGCCTCGTTTCCTACATCAGCCTCTTTCATCCACATTCTTTTCTACTTTGGCTTATAGACGTTGTGTTTTCTCAAGTGGCACTGCAAACATTGAATTCAAAATTTAATAAATTGTCTCCTGATTCCTGTGATACTTTTATTTGGCATAACTTTCCTCTGGTTTTCCCAGTGGATCTCTATTGTTAGCAACTGTATGTTCTTAAAATACACACTGCTTAGCCCCACTGGTTTTCCCACTTCTCAGCCGTGGCAAATTCACAGGCTTGGTTTGTGTGTCTGCAGCACCAGCCCGGTCACATCCTGTCCTTGTGTCCACATGTGGGCACACTCCCATGGGACACACCCCGATTCGTGGCGTGTGTCTTCCGGTTGTGCCCACGGGCTACCCCTTGGCCGGCCCACGCTTCATATGTACACAGGATGCACAGAAAACACACGTGTATATAGCTGGTTCCTCCTAGGCTCTCCTTCTTCCTTCCCAGACTGGATGGCACGTGGCTGCACGAGACCCACACGATTGTTGTTGTTTAGAAGATATTTCACATGGTTCATGGTGCGTGAATGTCTCCGTTCCCTTGGTATCAGGATTGTGAGGGTTATCTCAACAATATTTTTTTATTAATTCCGTGGATCTGAGCTGAGATCAAACTTGCTATCTAACTCAGAAAACCTAAAATATATTTTATACATGATACCTTCAATGAGGCGTAATTCACAGACCATACAAGTCGTACATTTAACGTGTACGATTCAGTGGTTTTAATTATACTTAGGGAGCTGTGCCAGAGCACTTCTGTCAACCAGAGGGAAACGCCATGCCCTGGCCGACGGGTCCTCGCACCTGCCCCATCCCCGCCCCGGCAGCCGCAAGTCTGTGCTCTGTGGATTTGCCTGTCCCGGAGCTTTTGTGGCCTTTGGTGGCTGCCTGCTTTCACCGGCACGGTGTCCGCGAGGCTCATCTACGTCGTCGTGTCTGTCGGAACTTCATTTCTGCTGTGACTGGGTGGTATTCCATTCGTCACTTGATGGACATTCGGGTGGTTTTCGCCTATTCTGAGTGACACCACTGTGGACACGTGTTTGATTCTGTCGGTTCCGTACGTGGCAGTGGATTTGGTGGGTGGTGTGGGTGCTCAGTGTTCAGTCCCTGGGAGGAAGGGGCAGCTTTTCTGCAGGCGCCCAGGGGGTCCTCAGCTCCTGGGCTTCACCAGCACCTGCTCATCTCCACCTTCTGAAGACGGCCACCCGAGGGGTTGAAGTGGCGAGAAACCTGTATTTTAGACATACATCTTGTGTTCAAAAATGACAAAGTTTGAATGAATGAAAAGCCTAATGGAGAATATAAGAAGTACCCATTCCAGCACAGACAAAAAACTACTCAGCATTTCAGGGTACACTCCCCAGGCTTTTTTCTACGCATGGGTGTGTGTCTGTGACGTTCTTCCCCAGAAGACGCCCCTACTGTCCTGATAGGTAATTCAGTAGCTGTTCTCTGCTTTGCCACGCAAGCCTAATGCCAGTATTTACTACCTCACTTCATATTCTTCTGAATACAATTACTCAAAAATATATTATTGGATAAATGTGTTGCAAAATCATTTCTTTAATCACTCACATTGAGCACTTAGGTGGTTTCATATGTCTCACTATTGTGAATGATTTGCAACACATTTATCTGATAAGTATTTTTGAATATAATTATTGTTGGTCTCTTAAAATAAAGGCAAGCATTAAATTATTGAGTCAACATTTGTGAGCATTTAAACTGTTCATCAGGAGACTGTGAAATGTGTACCACTTGTGCATATATACATGATTTTAGAGAAATAGATGCCCTTCCTCAAGCTGAGGAATTATTTACCATTGGTCAAATTTTCCCTCATTTTTGGTCAGAGTTGCTTCCTTATCCTTGGTGCCACTTTATCATCTTTATTAAAAAAATACTCAAGTGCCTCAGCTTGATTATATATGTAATATCATATATATATTATATATTTACATATATCTATATCTCCATAGATATAATTAAACCAGGACTGATTCAGTGGTCAGAATATTTAAAGTGAACTATTATTATCTTTAATTGTTAGGATATTTGTGCATTATTCATTTCCATAATAATTTTTAGCCAGTTGCTTCTTCTCTAACTACAGCCTGATAGAATGAATCTATCTGTTTCTGCTACCAGATTGAAAAAAAAATAAAAAAACAGATTATTGTGGAAAAAGAATTCAGCCATGGCGTAGCTAGATCTGCTTATGAAACGCACAGTGACTTCTCAAAGTACCTTCTTGGAGAAGCCCCTTGTGGAACAGGTAGCAGCCGCAGTGCCCTCGACCTTGGGGACCGCGTCTTCCTGAGGTCATGGGCTCCATCAGCCAGGCTCCCACTCGTTTTAATAGCGTCCAGATGAGCCACTTGTGCCGTTCTCTTTTTTAATACAATGAGTCCAACTGTAAAGGAATTCAGTGTGTTTATGACGAAACTGTCTTCTGAAGAACATGGTTGTAAAACGCCACCAACTGTAGGATCGTCCTGACGTGGACAGTCAGGTGCACGTCCGGTTTTGTGAATGTTCCAGTTGATGCTAGCGAACCTGCTGAATTCAGGAACTCAGGCCGTTGTCGTTAAACAAGTCAGAAGCTTATGCCTGATGGAGTCAGAGTCCGATGTGATAGGTATCCCCGGTGAAATGTGTGCTACATCAGTAAAATTTAGATACATTGCTAGTACGTCATCCGTTTTCCAAGTGCAGCTCGTTCTTCCCAAATGGGGCCATGTTTTCTGGAGGAATGACATCTTTACTCACCAGTACACACCTGGACAATCTATTCCTCTGCAAATCCACGTGCGTGTGGAGAATGTGTGAAGCACCTGCAGACTCTGCTTCTAAAAGCAGCGGTACCTCTTCTGGGAATGAGGGTTTGTCCTTAATTTTGCTTTTTGAAAGGGATGATAAATTCTCACTTAAAATATATAAAGAACTGTTTAAAAATATATATATATTAGGGGCACCCAGGTGGTGCAGTCACTTTAGCATCCGACTCTTGGTTTCGGCTCAGGTCGAGATCTCAGGGTCATGAGATCGAGCCCCGTGTCGGGCTCTGCAATGAGCGGGGAGTCTGCTTTCTCTGCCCCTCCCTCCCACGCTTTTCTCTGTCTCTCTCTCCTTCTCTAAAATAAATAAATCTTTTAAAAAATATATATCTATAAAGAATTGTTTTGGGGCACCTGGGTGGCTCAGATCGTTAAGTGTCTGCCTTCGGCTCAGGTCATGATCCCAGGGTCCTGGGATGGAGTCCCGCATCGGGCTCCCTGCTCCTTGGGAGCCTGCTTCTCCCTCTGCCTCTCTCTCTCTCTCTCTGTCTCTCATGAATAAATAAATAAAATCTTTAAAAAAAAAAGGAATTGTTTTGACAACTTCAACAGTAGTATCTGAGTGACTGACAGTTGAATTCTAGTAACGATAAATGGTAATTCATTTATTTTGCTTTGATTGTTTTAATGTCTTTTATGGCTATCAAATGTGTATACTATAGGACTTTTTTCCCAATATTTTACTCACAATTGGTTGCATTTTAAAATATAGTTTAAGCAGGTGGGTATCTATTTTAAATAACATTGAAATGCTATTTGTGTGTGTGTGTTATCAAATCCAAGTTATTCAAATGTTATGCCATTTTGTTAGAGTCTTCTGATCTTTGTGACTTTTATAGCATTTTTTTTTTGCAGAAATAGAAATCAGTTAGCAGCATGAAGCCCTACCTTCTTTCCCCTAAAAATACATTATAAGTAGGTCATTACTGACAGACCTTGCTTGTTTTCTTTGATAGCTCTAAACTTGCTGGGATGGGGAGCCAATCACTTTGTATCAGACGGCAGAATGGCAGTTACCTGGTCAGTGTTACTGATTAAGATTTGATTTGAAACAACTTTTAAAGCAGACATTTAAGAGACCTAATCTGTGGCACTTTCCTGGATTGTGGGAAAGTGTATGTCCCGCTTCGTTACACCACCCGGCAGCCATGTCTCTGAGAATCGAAGCCGGTGCTGTCCCAGGAGGTTTGGGTGCACATTTGCATCTGTGTCTTTCCATGGCTGGGGTGGTTAGTGAGGGTCCAGTTCTGAGATCCTCCTGGCTATAACAGATGGCTGCCCTGTCTGGACTCGAGCTATCTGAGGAAGGATGTAGGTCTTCGAAGAAGTGAGGGCGCTTGCATCCCCAGGTCCTGATTCTCATCCCAGATCTGCCCCCCAGGGCTTGCCTTTGTGTGGATCTGGGCTCCCTTCTTTCATTTCTAACCAGCCAGGCTCCCCATGGTTGTTCTCAACCTTTCTGCCCGGAGCTTTGGATGCTCAGCAGGTGATCTCAGGGGGCAGCCCAGTTTAGAACCCCTTGCCCGGCCCTGAGCTTCCGGCCTCAACTTTTCCCTCTCCTTTTTCTTGTTCAGTACCTGTGAGCCCGCCCCCATCGCTCCTACCCAGCCCGCCGCGGCTCTGGGGTGGCTGCCCTTTCCTGGCCTCCAGGTCCCTAGAGAAGCTCAGGGACAGAGGTGGGGTCTCTACCTGCCTTCTCAAAATCCACGTGGATCTACCGATCTTGTTAGTCTGTTGCTGGTAGGGAACCATCTCCTAAGGTACGAATTTCCCTTTTTTGTGTTCCAAATTAAAAATGACTTGGGTTTTTTCTATAAAATTCATATCATACTTGATGGCATGACTCATTTCAAAGTGATGGAAACACCGTTTCTCATGCGGTTGAAAGCATAATGGCAGGTGTAGGTAGCGGAGGGCTCCTCCTTCTGCCACCGTGACTTTGATGCTAATTATGATTCAGAAACACGGCGTGTGACAAGCAGGGCCTGCTGTCTGTCAGAGGAGCTGTTCGGTTTCTGAGTTTGCTTGCTGTTCACTTTGCTTTTTCTGTCAACTCTGAATCAAGTGAAGTGGATGGATTTTCACTGGAAGCTAATGTTAATTTGCATTTAGAGGCTTGCTGAAAAAGCCATGTCTTCTGTCGATGCAGATCCTGAAGTGTGTGCACCTGGCTGGGCCGAGAGAAAGTGAGCTCCTGGCCTGTGGCCTCATGCCGGCTGCCTGAGCGATGGGTCCTCCTCCCAGGTGTGTGCTGGGGCCGCCCTGGTGGGTCCTTGGGCGGAACAACGTCTGGCTGTGGTGCAGGTGCCCAGTCTTGCCCCCGTGGTTCTGCTTTGTGCGCCTTGTTAGAAAAGGCCGACAGTCCGAGAGATTCTGACTGCACGAGTTTCCAGCTTAATCTCAGCATCCCTGGAACGCGGGAGGGTCTGCGGGACTCTGACTCCCATATTGCTCAGTTGCTGCCCGCGTGGCATTTTGTCTCGTTCCTGGCGGGCGTCCGCGCTGCTGCAAGCGTCCGTGCTCACAGGGGACCCTGGCTGGGCTCTTGGGCCGTTTTTCTCACCCTGGGCCATTTTTACCCACAGTTGTAGCTCTTACAGATTGACGATGCCAGAGTTGTTCAATTCTGGGATGCCATCAACAATAACATGAATAAAAACTGTTATTTTCTGTAGTGCTACAAAGGGCAGGGAAAGCAGCCGAGGAAATGGGGAGAGAATGTTTTGTAGTTGGCATCCTGACGGCGTGGGCGCCAAGTCCCAGAGAGGAGTCCTTTGGGGACCCGTGGACGACTTCAGACACTGATCCCTACCAGAGCAAGACCCTCACCCCTCCTCTGCCCTTCCTAGCCCCCAGGACCCCTCCACTGTAGGCATTCCAGGTCTTTCTGTCGAGGTCCAGCTGATGCACATTCTGACCAGAGCTGCGGTGACCAAATAGATCAGTTCTGGGACAGTTGACACACTTTTCTTTAATTTTCCCGTGTACAGATATTTCTCTTTTTAATTAGTATTCCTTTAATGTTTTCAATAAAGGATTCAGTTTTCTCCCTTGAAGTCTTCAAGTTGTTTTGGTATATATATTTCTGGGTACCTAATGGATTTTTGGAGGAAATTCTTAATTTTCTTCTCTTGGTTCTATTATGTAAATATACAATTATATTTGCAAAATAACTGTGTATTTATATTATTGTATATAAATTATTGTATAAATATGCAACTGTATTTGCAGATTACATTGTCGAGTGTGATTTTATCCAGCCATATAAGTGATTTCTAACATTTGCATACTTCCTGGTTTTATTTGTGGACCTCAGTATCACCTGTAAATATTGTAAATGCTGTTGAATTTTTATACCTTTAAACTCTTTTTTCCTGTCTCATGGGAGACAAAGTTGTACAGAAAAATGCTGAATAACAGCAGTGAGGTGGGGATTCTCACCATTCCGTGTGAGGTTTTTGGAGGGGTTTAACTGGTCACTCTTCTACAAATTCACAAAATTACTCTTATTCCTGCTGATTTTAGGAGCACTTTGTATGTTCTGTATATGAGTCTCTATCAAATATATGTAATGTCAAGATCACTCACTCTGTGGGTAACTTTTTGATCTCTTCATAGTATCTTTTATTGAACAGAATTTCTCAATTTTTATGTAGAACAATTAGTCCCTTTATGGATTAGAACTTCAAGATTAGAACATTTCCAGGCTAGAACTGTTTTGCATGCTGTTCAAGTCAACTTTACTCTGAGTCCATAGAGATATTTTCACCTGTTTTCTTTTAAACGTTTTGTTGATTTACTGTTCACATGTAGCTCTGAAGTCCAGCTAGATTTGATTGTTTCCTATGCTCTGCAGTGGGGCGGTGAACTCATTTTTTTCCTAGATTCTTTCCGGACTTGACTGTCATGCTGCACTTATCACAAGCGAAGAGATCACACATACGTGGATTTTTTTCTGGACTGTGTATTCTCTCTTCTCCACTGAGCTATTTTTCTTGAGTAAATACCCCATATTTTAATTGCTATAACCTCAAAATAGTTCTTGATACTTGGCATTATAAGTCTTCAGCTTGGGTGTTCTTCAGGATTGCCTTGACTGTACGTGACTGCGTTTCTGTTTGAAATTTAGAATTATTTTGTCAGTTTCTAAAAACTTACTGGGGTTTATGATTTTCTGTTGTTTTGAATCAACAACAGATTAATTCAGAGATTAATTTGTAGATTAATTTGGAGAGAAATGACAACTTCACAGTATGAATTCATCCAGTTCATGAACATGATCTGTAACTTACTTAGGTCTTACTATTTTCCTCTCAGTAACACTTTCAAATTTTTGTGTAGAGACCTAGTGTGTCAGTTTTCATTAGTTGGTTTCTGGATATGGCGGTTGTTAATGCTCTGCGAATTATATCCTTTTATTTCAGCTGTTATTATTTGTTGCTGATATATTGAAACATACTTTCACAGTATTGTCGTAATACACCATTAACTGGTAATGATGTTAAGGCCATAGATTAAACGTCCAAGTGTTCATGTGACAGACGTAGATATAGATCTTTTTGAACTATCTCCATGCTCAGAGATTCCATCTGTGAACTAGCTTCATTTTTCTTCTTTCCTTTATGCACCATAAATATTTAAAGTATATATTATATATATAATTGCACTGGTCAGGAGCACAGTGTGGTAGAGAAATGGCAAAGGTGAACGCACATCTTTTTTTCAGCCTCTGTCCCCGGAGGAAATCTTTTGATAATTCAACATGGTGAATGACAAGTGCTCTTAGTCTTTTTTAGCTATTTTCCCAAAGGTTAACGTTTTATATTTAACTATTAATTTATGAAGCTATTAATTAAATATTTAATTAATATTTAACTTTATCAAATGCCATCTTTGGAATTTACCAGTGATCTTGTAAGTTTCTTCTTTTTCTGTTTCTGTGGTTGGTTGCCAGCCTCGAAGGGTCCCTGGTACGCATGCCCCTGCGTGGGCCCGTCTCATGGTCCTGGCCTGAGGGTGCAGCTCCCGCCACCCCACTAAGCATCCCGCCTCCCTCCTTCCTCCCTTCCTCCCGGCCGGCAGGGTGACCACCTAAGGCTGTGCAGGCAGCACTCTGCATACGGCACCTGGTGCTCCAGACGGACAGAAATACCGGCCTGCTCCGCCCCTGAGACCCACCTCCTTGGGCCTGGCGGGGGGCGCCCGAGTGAAGCAGGGCACCTTTAGACGCCGTTGACCGTGACTTGCACACACCAGGAGGCCACCTCTAGTTTGTCCAGAGGTGTTTGTCTGACCTTCCTTTCTTCGTCTGCTGAGAAGGCCTTTACCTGCGGACGTCCCCTCCTGGTCTGCGCTTGCTGACAAACCCAGTTTGCTTTGCCGGGCGGCGGGGGAAGGAAGCCCGCGGGCCCCAGCCCTCCGGGACCCAGTGAGTGGGCCCCACTGGGTACTTCTGATAAAGTTGGTTTCCATGTATTGATGAGAACTCTGATACACGTTTTGCTGATTTTCAGCATTTCCTGCTCCAGACCAATAAATCTTCAAACGGTTACTCTCTGAATCTTCTGAAAGGGGTGGTTATCATTCAAAGAGCTTTGGTAAAAGTAGGAACTAGAGCCTTTCTAAAGGTAGAAAAGTTGATTTGAACAAAATACTACTATTTTCAAGCTTTTAAAGAAAACCCTAACTTTCTTTTAAAAACGTGTATTTAAATCCTGTAAAAGCTGTTGAGAAACAATTACTCAGAATTCATACTTACTGTGTGTTCACTTAATGAAGCCATGGCCAGAGGGATGCCGCTCTGCGGTCCCCACATGGTCCGTCCGGGTGCGTGTTCTGGGGGTTGTGCCGAGCGAGCCGTGGTCCTGCCTCTCACCCACGCCCCCTGCGCTCACACCCTCCGCCTGTGTCTCCACTTTGCCCCACAGACCAGAACTGGCTTTGCCTTCCTGCACCGCGAGGCATCTGGAAGCACCCGTGACGTCCGCCTGGAGCTGACAAAGGAGGTCCTCACGATCCAGAAACGAGACGTGGTCTGTGTCGGTGGGAGCAGTCACGGCACACGTGTAAGTGCCTGCGGCGCCGGGCTCCGCGTGGACGCGCCGGGGAGGCCCACTCTGGTCCCGTTCTCAGGACTGTTTGCTCCCCTGTTATTTAAACATCCCCAGCCACAAAACAAGACCAGGTTTCTGTCTCCCTGCCTTCCGTAATTTCCTCGCTGATGTGTTTCCCGGGAGGAGCTCTCCCCACACACCACGGTGTGCCATGGGACACACTCTGTCGGAAGTGAAGACGGAACGTGAGAGTACCGTACTTGCCGAGGGCTTCCTCACATCTGAAACCATGAGCAGCGGCAGACAGAGCGGGCACTCGCCCGCGTCAGGTGTCAGCTCTGCCTGGTCTCTGGGACGTGAACAGGCGCTTCCACGCTAAGGCTCGCCCTTCTTTTGGCTTCAGTCACAGTGAACTTTCCTGAAGGGTAAGAAACGTACTGAGCAGATACAGTTAAATATCGAGTAAAGATTAGGGAAAATAATTCTGGCCAGTGTTACTTCAGTTTAGGTCAAACAGGACAGCTGTAAGTGATAGAGGAAATATGCAGTGTAGTGTATGAAGTATACTCTATTAAAACCATAGTCAGTTTCCTATTTTCCTTCTTGTGAGCTCAGATAATTGCAGGTATAAATATATATATATATTTATACCTGCAATTATATATATATATATTTCTACAGAATCAACATTTCACTGCTCTGTCCTTCGAATATCCCTACCCAGGACCTACAAAAACTGATATTCAAGAAATCATGTTGCTGAAAATAAGTTGTTTGTAGTGTGTTTTTGAAAATATCCCCAAAGCGTTCCCATTCCCCGGTTCACGGCTGGGTCTCGTAGAGCGTGGGCCCTGGAGACCCCTTACTTCATGATTTTCTGGGTCCTCATGACCTTCACCTTGGAAACAAAGTAAACAGGGCACTTGCTCCCCATCTGTAATCCCCAAATCGGTGTTTCTTCAGTAGGTGCAGGTGCTTGCAGAGTGTGACATCTTTCCTGGGCAGGCCCGATGTGGCCCCCCTCACCCCCACAGAAGCAATGCCGGGCTCATGTGCATGTCTTACACATGCGCGGCCCCTGCCACATGCGTGGAGAACAGAAGTGCTCCTGTATTCCACTTGAAACCCCCCCCATGTTGCCCCAGACCCATGTCTGCCCCTCTTGTGCCCTTTTTGGGTCTCTGGTCCCGTTCTGGACGCTCCCTGTGGGTCCAGGATGGGTGAAGTCACCACAACGGAGGGCAGAGGACGGGGGCTGCCTTTCCTGCTGCTATTCCCTGGGGGCCCCAGCAGGGTCGGAGGTCGAGGGTCACTAACCCCTCATTCGACCTACTGTCCCCCCACTTGTTCTGAATACCCAGCAGTGGTGGGTTTGGGGAGAGCAGCGTCAGAGAAGAGTTTGTAACTGTTTTAAAAAATTATCCTTCTTCACAGTGAGTCCATAACCTGTAGAGAATCCCACGCAGCTTATAGCAAAAAACACTTGATGTTTCTATGCTAAATTGTCCAGGAAAAGTAAATTACGTTGTTTTATTCATAACGTCAGATTCTCTACCTAAGGTTAAGTTCTCCCTCCTAGGAGTGTGTGTTCACAGCTGCAGAGTTGTGTTTATAATTTCCAGTGATTCCTGGATGCCCGCAAACCGCCCTGCTCCGAGGAGAGCCGCGGGGCACGCGGACTTGTGTTCCGCATCAGCCGGGCCCCTTCCAGCGATCTCTGCCAGAACACGCGTCCCTGGGTTGGATGGTTTCGGAGGCAATTTGGGGAGAGTTTTGTTTGCAGGAAGACATGATCCACTCCTGAGATCAGAACCTGAACCGGAACCCTGAATTCTGCAGTTGATAAGAATAACACCATCTCGCTGTGAGAACTCATCATGTGTTGGAAGAACAGGAAGAACTCTTTCTAACAAAGGTCACAGTGGTTTTTAGAGTTGGAGTCAGAGCACCTCTGGGGAGTCTCAGAGCAGTAGCTCCCCGCATTATATGTTGAGTGTGTCCAAGGCACCTGCACTGGGAAGCTGGCTGAGCATGACTGTTTTCCACTTAAAATTATTCTGAAGGGCAGGTGTAGAAGGTCTGATCAATCCACAGTGGATCAACAGAAGGAATGAGGGAGCCTCATGCCTCGCCGAACCTGGAGTCTCCATGTGGGTCCTGGGAGATGAAAATTGTCAGATTTGGTGCAACACATATTTACTGGGTACACAGTGTAGATATTAAATTCTAGCAGACATTGATAAGCTTATCAGTCGGACCCCAAGATTGGATGCTAAACCTACCGTGAACAGTCATTGCTGACATGCATGATTCTGCCCCCGGTGCCAGGGCATTTCTGAGTGTGTTCTATACCCTAATTCACCAAAAACGCACAGCATGGTTATGCAGCAGGTGCACCTTGACCCCCACGTCACAGGCGACAGGGTTTAGGGCATGGGGTCAGCTCCTGCGTGCGCACACGCCAGTCACACGGCCCGAGCCCGAGAGCGCCCGCCCTGCTCGCCAGGCCCGACATCACGGTCCATGTCGCGTCAACGTCCATGAGCTTTGTGATTCGGCACTGGCCCTGGGGATACGCCCGGCGGGAGCTCGGTTCTCTGGGAACGGAAGGCAGAGTCTGCGCGGAACTCCATTCCTCCAGCTGCATCCGCTTTTCAGGCTGCCCGTTCCAGAAAACACCGCTGGGCGCTGAATTTGAACCTGCTGAAAAATAACTCAAGTGTCAGTTAAGGACAGGTGTTCTTCTTGTCACAAAAGAGAGAAGGCAAAACTAAATTTAGTGGATTTTTAAAATCTGCCAGGGTAGCACCAGAGTTTCAAATCCACAAACTCCTATTTCATTTATATTTCTATCCATAGCAACAGGGCATTTTGAATGTGGAAAATCTGAGGATTTCTAATTATCTTCTAAAGAAAGTGTGTGCTTTGTTGGGGGAAAGAACTAGCTTTTTCTCATGTTTCAGAGTTTTTGTTTAGATTGTTTTATTTTTATAATCCTCACTGCACATGTGACACATTACATTTTCCTTAATTGTGAGTTTATGCTTGTGGTTTGAATGAATGTGGCAGGAAGATGCACACAAAGACAACATTGTAATAAATCTGTGTTGTATTCACTACTTTTAGTGACAGTGAATGTACCTGAGAGGGTTCCGTGTCCTCGTTTTACTGTTTCGGACACAAAGGTTCAGGAGTGTCTGAGCTCAGCTCCCAGTTAGTGGCAGAGGTCAGGCAGGATCTCAGCCGCTCCTCTGCTCGCATGGGGCCGAGGGGAGGCTCCCGGGAGCCCCGCAGGGGGAGCATGAGATGCAGGGGGACGAGCCAGCGGAATGTCCGCCGGAGAGGAGGAGGACTGCCAACTTGGCATGAACAGGGAGCTGGCGTCTGCCTGCGCACGGCCTGGTTTGGTGTCTGCCTGACACCTTGGGAGACAGTCCAGGGGCTGGGCGGGCACGGGAGCCCCAACTCTCTCCCCTGCTCTGCACGAGCACCGGGAAGTCACATCTTCACGAGCGGACTTGGAGACCCATGCAGACGTTGACCTAAAACGGGCAGCTTTGCAGCGCAGGTGTTTACCATGCCTCTAGACACGAGAGGTTATGGGAGTGTGACGGGGGAGAAGAGGACCCAGCAGACCTGCAAGCAGGGAACGTCTTGAAATAAAGATGAGAACCAAGCACGGAACCGGAATCTCTGTGTGTCGGGCAAACAACACATTAGACACGAAAGTCGCAGTCCGGGAAGCGTCTGAAGAATCCCACGTGAGCACAGACGGGAGACCCCAGGGTGGTGGGTGCTGAGCGCAGGTGAAGGGGGGACCCCTGGAATGAGCAGGCGCTGCCGCTGCGTGAGGCAGAACAGCCGATTTCACCTGGTGGATGAAAGGCGTCAGGCCCTGGCTGCAGGAGCCTGGCAGATTCTGGGTGGAGAGGGCAAACCTGCAGTCTCTCCTCGCTTTGCTGTCCGGTGCTCGCTCTCCCCTCTCCCCTCTGCATGCGTTGGGGCGGCTTCGCTCTTGTCTTCCTCGTGGGCAGGTTTTGTCTGGCGAGGGTCACAGATCTATATACCGACTGGGGATCTAGATTAGGTCTGGGACATTTTGGCTCCGCATTCTAGGCTCCTCGTGTGCTGGCTTTTCAGCTTTTGCCCTATAAGTATGTTAGGTCGTGGCCCACACTCTGCCATTCTGGGTATTTGTAGGTTGGCTTTGCCACCCTGTAGACTTCACATCCAAGACCATGCCTGTTTCCACCTTCCCGCACATATGTTTATACGTACCAGAAGATGCATTTTGGAATATTTATTTCCTGGGTCCTGGGTGTCACTTATCTTGGTAGAAAGGACAAAGAGTTGATCAGTTTTGAGCACAAAACCCCTTCCCTAGAAACGGATCTGTGAAACCCTGTGAGGGGGCCACAGAGCGGCACCGATGGTCAGCTGAGCTTACAATGCCTTCCAGAAAAATCGTCAGTCCCCCCATTTTTGCTGAAAAAAAAGGCTTAAAGTTTTTAAAAAGTTCAAAAGTTTTAGAAAAAGCGATAAGGAACATGTAAATTAAGATGCGGAAGAACATAAGTAATAGAGTGATTGGCAGTTGCCCGGCCGTTCCTTCAGCGATTCCTACAGATTGTTCAGGTATATCACAACGAATGAACTTAATAAAATCATTTTCAAAAATTAGGCTCATTTCTTACATAACAAGTACTGTGAGGACTATCAACAAACTGATATTTTAGTTTGGAGTAAAGAATTAAACTTGTATTAAACTTCCCGAGACAGATGAATTTGTTGTCTCGCCTGCCGGGGTGCTGGCCCTACTGATAAATTCTGTGTTCAGCGCACACGACTCCGTTGTTGTTGTTTGTGATAAAATAAACATTATTACTACCTTTATCCACCTAAGTTTATATCCTTTCTCTAGTTCCTTTTTGCATCCTATTCTTTGCTCCATAAATCAGGAGTCGGTAAATGTCAAAACATAGTTTGGGATTAAATGATAAAACAGAATATTTTCTTTAGGACCTTATCTCTTATGTTTGTGAAAAACACAGCTGAATTGGGTTGGAAATGAGTTTATTGAATAGTTACTTTAGATTCCAAACTTCATTCTCTTCATTCTCCAGAAGTCTCATTATACATTTGATTGAATTCATAATTCATTCCTCCAGTAAGTGAGAGCCGCCCCCAGACACCAAAGAGAAGCATATTTATGGGGCAGGTGCGTCTCGCTGGAGGAGGTCCCTCTGCTCGGGAGAACGGACTCTGCAGAGTGTGCTCGGTGAAGAACGACAGGCCGGTTGAATTAGAAAATGCCTTGTGATGACATTAGCATCTGCATATGTTAGCAGAACCGCTTTGGAAACTTCTCCCAGGACTTTAAGTTAATGTGTCCATCTCTCACTTAGCTGTGAGGTCCTGAGACATCGGGACCTGAAGGAGGGGCCTGAGCCAGGCCACCCTGTGGACGGTTTCATCACCATGAACCAATTTTTACAAATCTTGTTTTGAAAAACAAAATTCTTAAATATGACAACACCACAATCATTCTAGAGCCCTAGTAGTTACATGCTCTTCATTTGTGAGAACACGGACTGGCTGAACTTTCCTCCCAACGGTGAAATGCGAGATTCCTCCACGCTCCTTGAGGGAGTTGGAAGATCGGGAAGAAGAACTTTTCACCCAGAGACTTGCCATCCAGAGGTTTCTGTGAAACTTGGTGGTTTCCCGTAATTCCCTCGGCTGGCTCGTCTTTGTGGGCCCAGCTGCCCACACAGGACAGGTCAGGTGCTCTCTCCCTGACAGCATCCTCCTGCTGTGCCCTCCGCGGCCTTACTCTGAGCGCACAGAGGGCTCTGGGGTCCCCCTCGTCCTGCTCCTATGGGGACAGCAGCCCTGTGTACGGGGCCCAGCCTGTGACCCCTCTAACCTCAATTACTTCTAGATGCGGTCCCATGGGGATGGGACTTCAACATAGGGATTTGAGGGGACACAGTTCAGTCCACAGTGACATCCTATGGTAGGACAATCAAATGTATAATGAGACTTCTGGAGAATGAAGTTTGGAATCTAAAAAAACCCTCATTTTCCAGATGCAGAAATTCAGTTTTGCAGAGGGTTATGTGACTGAGACACATTTGCTTGGAAAAGGAATTTTGACAGATTGCATCGACTAAATATTTGAATAAATAGTACTCTGGCTTAATAACAGATAATTCTGTTCTGTTAACGAGACGTTAAAGAAGTTGATGACATAATGTTTTCATCTTTCACCTGTTGGGAATTTGGGACTCTTAGTCCAGAGTTTTGGTGTGCGTTAACCCATTTTGCCACAGGTGATCCATTTTCTGATGTTTTCTTTGAATGATCCTCTTGAGATCTATGTGTGAATAAAACGACAGATTTATAATGTCATGTGACAAAGTCTGTCAAAACAGAAACACTCTTGTTTCTTTTCTCTGATGTATATTTGCTTGCTCTCAGTGAGGTTCAAATGCTTCTGTTAATGGGGAAAGTTGAAAACCATTGTTGAATATTTCGACAAATTCCCTATAGTAGAGATTTTTGATTAGTGTAATATCGGATGACCCAATTTTCCAGTCTTCTCTTGCCCAGAGTATTTCCTGGGAAAGCCTGAGACACATTCCCATGTCACCCCAAACACAGTAGGAACTCGGCGCTTATGAAATGAGTGAGAGTGTGAATAAATGATATCCCTCTGCTTTGTTCACTTGTTCACGCTCCCCAAGACGCTGGCTGACTTGGGAGTCCGCTCTGGGAGTTTGTGGAGGGAAGCTCCCCACACACAGGAGCATCTCTGTCTTCCCGCCAGGTGATTTAAATCACCTCTGCTCCTGCTGCCCTTTGTGTGGAGTCGGGGGGCAGGTTGCTGGTGTTTCAGTACTTGGAAAGGACCCAGTAGGAGCCCCATGAGTGTGTCCCGGGCGTGCACTGGGCCCGCTCCTCACCGTCACTCGGGTGCGCCCGGAGACGAGGAGAAAACGAGCCATCGCCGTGAAGTTGCGTCCCCGAACTGTGATTGCATAAACTATCAACAGCTGAGAATGTTACAGCCACAGGGAAGCTCAAAATATAAAATTTTCTATTAAAGTGTTACCTAATGGATGCCTACATGAGCACTTTAAAGGAGCTGTATTTGTTCCAATTTTTGGTTTCTTTACTTTGAGCTTATGGTGAATTCATTCCCAAGAATGGAGTCACACCTGAGTCACACCTGAGATGTGCTGCAGACCCGGCGTCCTCCTCGGCCAGACAGTTCCCACTGGCTCGCTGCTGGCGGCAGGCAGGTCTCGCACTCGTGCGGAAGCCCCTCGGGGCCCTGCTGACCTCGGCTTGTCCCCGGTTGCCCTGCTCTGCAAGCACACTCTTGGCCACCGTACAGGCCGAAAGCGTCTGCGCTGTCACTTAGAAAGCAGATAGCGCAAGTCATTCTTGATGTTCCCATGGAATCCTTCTGAGGCACGAACATGCTTGACCCTCCGCTTCCTCCACCCCTGGGCCCGTTTCTCACCCTCAGCCACAGATCTGGTGCATCTGGTTAAGGATTGGTCACTTTAGACCAAGCAAAATGCGCACTGCTAATTTACTGGAGTGAGAGGTTTGGGGGCGTTGTTGGTTACGGGTGCTGCTCGGCTTCCAGCTTTTCATCACCACCGGCCCCGTGGTCAGAGGACAGGGTGATGCCCAGCATGCATGGGTCAACACTGACTACTTAAAAATGGGCCTAAAAGTGGTTGGTCTGGGCAAGAGGCACGGTGGGAGGGAGCCAGGCTGGGGGTTGGCGGGAAGAGCAGGTTTTGAAGGCGGGTTGAGTATGGGTTGCAGCTTCTCTGGTCCCTCCCTGGGAGAGTGTGGGCCGTTTCTCATGGGCCTGCGGTCCTCTGACATGGAACGGGAAGGCAGGGCCAACGTGCAGGGATTGCCCGCGGATTTTAAATACGGCTGCAGTAGGGCCTGGTTTGTCGTTTGTTTGCCTGTTTTTTTAATCAAGGTCTTTGTTCCTCTAGGTAATACCACAGACTGAGGATGTGAAATGGTGTCTTGCTGAATTTAAACAGTTACTTAAGTTTAAATTATGAATTTATATCTGCATTTTGCATTCGCTCTCTGATCATGCATTTTAACCTCAACTTGCTTTGTTTTCTAAAATTTTTTAAAGCACAGAACTGTTACGCTTCGCAGAGAGCCCGTTGGTGGCTTGGGCCTGAGTATAAAGGTATGAATGCATTCTTCCATGTGACATTCTTTCTGTGTGTGGGTCTGCGCTGAGCCTGACCCCTCTCTCTGCCTGTCTTCCAGGGAGGTGCCGAGCACAGGGTCCCTGTCGTCATATCGAGGATATTCAGAGGCCACGCAGGTAACACGGCCAGGATGTCCCAAGTACGCCTCGCGGCAGTTTGTAAGATAACACGTGTTTGAAAATGATGGAAATCAGTTGCTGTTCATTTACTTCATCGTTTAGCTGACATTTTATTTTTGCCTCATCTCTCCTCCCCTTGACACGACTGTGCCTATTTCATTTCCGCTGACACTGCAAGCCCTTAAGAGAGGTACCGATTCCCTGTGTGGCCGATGGGAGCAGTGCTCTGGGGACACATGCCGAGGCTGGGATGCTGGGTGTTTGCAGCGGGGTGACAGCAAAGGAGACCTGCCCCCACTGCTGGCCGTCAGCGGTGCTCCTGGAGGTCTGCGGTGAAAATCGCATCCCACCCTCCAGGAGCGGCTCGGCGGGGAGGCCGGAACGGCTGGACCGTTGGGCCTCGGGAGGGATGATCAGACCACAGCTGCCACTGACTGAGGTCACTGTGTGCAGAAGCGGAAAGGGGACGTGGGACTTCTGGTCACCTCCAGTGTTGGGGGGTTGTTGTTCATAAGCTGGGAGATCTTTCTAATAAGATCACTTTAATGGATGGCACAGACCAGCTCGGCTTAGTGGGCCCTCTACTCTGTCTGTAGGAGCCTGGTCCCTGCCACTCAGGGACCACGTCCCCTGCCTGGTGTGGGAGCCAGGGGGGCACGCGGCCAGTGTGTGCAGGGGGACTGACTCCTGTCCCCGAGCCAGGATTGGACAGGACGTGGGAAGGGGCCACTTCAGGTCCCTGACCCTGAAAACGGGGGTAAGGGATGTGGTGACCCACCGTGGACTGGCAGCCCACACATTAGAATCGTTCCTGTGTGGGTGAAGAGTGGAGAATAAGCTCATGCTTTTACTCAGCACACTCATACGGTTCACCCCATCTGCCAAACCACAGCCCAATGTCAGAGCACACGGCAGCCCAGCGATTGCCGGGAGAGGTGGTGCAGGCCTGGGATCCCACACTGCGTGCTCTGGAGGTGTGCGTGCACAAGGGCAGTGGTGATGGGTCAGTGGCTGGAGTTGTGTTTACGAGGAATGTGAATTTCTGCACACCAACTTTGACTCATTGGTGCAGAGAAGAAGGATTTTAATCACCACATTTGTATCTGCAGAAACACTCCTTTTCACCAAAAGGACATTGTGGAATCGGCTCAACAATACACATTTTTCCCCTTGTTGAGCAAAGTTGCAAACCAGCCTTTGAAGTTTGCAGCAGATGGGATCCTGTTTACTCAGAGATTGAGGCAAATGAGCCTGTAAAGACACCATCCCCGTCCTTGCCAGGAAGCGGGGCCTCCAAGGATACCAGGTCACGAGGCGAAGCCAGAGCACGGTACTCCTGAGTCTGCTTTTCCTGGTGACACAAAAGAGTTTCAGTTTTGTAAGAAAATATGGTTTTATTAAAACTATGTACGGCAGGACGGAGCTCCACTGGTCTCCGCATCAGATGGTCGTTCTTGTTGACATTTTTAAAGCATCTCCAAACAGACCTTCCAGGCACTGAAGTGTTTCTGGTGTGCACCACCCGGAGCATCACTGTGGGGCTGAGGCTTTGCAGAGCACAGTTCTCCAGTGCCTTTAAAGTGAGAATCGGCCAGGTGCAAAGAAATCAGTTTATTCCTGAATGAGGGCATCTGGTTACTTCTGCGCCCTGGGGCCCAGCTGCTTGGCTGGCTGGTAATTGAAGGAAGGTGGCTCAGAGGTATTTGTTTCTGTAATCTTGTGAACATTCACAGTTATTTTGCATTAGTGGAGTTTCTGACTTATGGATACGAATGTAAGTGTCAGAAAAGAACAACAACAAGGAAGTAAGATTAACCAGCAGATAAAAAGCAGAAAGGGATTTCATGCTTAATTTGGAGAGAAGACCTCCTATATCTGTGGAGGGATGAACAGGTCACCGTGTCCACACGTGAGAAACCAAGCTGCAGTTTTAAGAAAGACGCCAAGTCACCCGAATGCATCTCATCCGCTGTGAGCTGGGGGCTCCCCGGGGGACCTGGGACCCAGTGGATTCCCAGACTTCTTACCAGTCCTGGAGCCAGAACACGCTGAGGTCTCCCTCTTGAGCCGAGATTTCTGCCTGTGCTGGTGGGAGTTTCACGAGGGATGCAAGCCCGGCTGGTCTCAGAACGGAGCTGTCCTGTCTTCTCAGGCTGCCTCTGTCTCCAGCGTCAGTGGCCTGCGAACTGAGAGCCAGGGCCCTGTCCCCACCCCGTGGCCACCTATCCCTCTGCTCCGTAGGCCCCACCAGCTCAGGCCACTCTTGGATGCGACGGCTGGTGTCCCCCACCCTGCTGCTGCCAGGGTCTGCCTGCCATCCAGAACCCTCGCTTCCCTTTTCCACCGACTGCATGTTCTACACCCTGAGCACTTTGAGAGTCAGCATAAACTGCTCAGTGACCTGGGAGCTTGAGAGACCGGGGGCTTGGTCTGGTGTAGTTCACCTCTTCCGAGTATGGCACAGGGCGGGTGTCTCGCGGGCAGGGAGGCTCTGGCTGCCGTGAATCCACGCAGAGCTGCCGTTGCATCTGGTGCCTGGTGCGAGCGGTGTGGGGCCTCCGTGTGCCGGAGCCCCGGGGACGCAGCGTGGCCGCCATCACATGTCATCGAAGACTGGTACCCAGTCCAGCAACTTGACGAGTTAGGATTTGCTTGTGGAGACCGGAGACTCCGGGTGAGCGGTGGGAAGTGGGGATACTGACTGTCCCCAGGGAGATGGCCAGCACCCTCCATAGCTTGGATACCCTTCCTGTTGGGGGCAGGGGTCATTGTCCCCAGAAGAAAGGCCTAGATGTTGAGGGATTCTCCGCAGCTTCAGTCTCTTACCGTGGGAACCTGACGTCTACCTGGCTTTGCGTTCAGGAACCGGGGGGCTATAAACTAGAAGGTCAAAGGGGAAATTGGGTTGTCCACTCATTCATCTGCGAATTTGTGCAACCACATTCAACAGATAACCTCTTTAGAAGAGGTTCTATTCTGGGCATTCAGTGGTGAGCCTGCCGTTACAGGGAATTGGAGAAGGTGGTGACCACCACTGTTTATGAGACTAAACCGTGTGGGGGTGGACGTGAGGGGGATCGTGTGACGTGGTCAGGGGAAGTCGGCCCTCGGCAGGAGCATTCTGCACATGGACAAGAGGACACACAGCAGCTCAGGGCAGGGAGAAGCCAGTGGCCAGGGTTTCAGGGCTCCGAAGCCCCTGCAAGGAGCCTGGGTTGTATCTGTGAGTGAGAGCGTGGTTTGAGGACTTCCCAAACGCAGGGTGGTGAGATCTGTTTTCCATTAACGAGCAATCACCTGGCTGCTGTAGGAAGTGGTCATGCTAGCAGCTCGGGGATGTGGACACCGGCCACCAGACTCTCCTGCGCTTTGAAGGGGGGCCCCGGGCGCGGTTTTACTGAGACTCCACAGGACTCCTGTTGGAGTCCCTGTATCTTTAGCTTCAGCTGCATCCAGTGGCATTTGGTAAAATGACACAGTGGATATTGGGGGTCAGGTGAATGCTGAAATGAGAGTGGGGGTGGGGATCCGTGTGGTGGCAGGTGCAGGCATACTGGGCCCAGTTACCTGTGTGAGGCTCAGGGGAATAAACAGGAGAAGCACCTGAATTAATGGGTGATGTCCTAAGGATGCAATGTCCACGGAGAACAGGAGCAGCTGACCACCTGGGCTGTGAAAGGAGTGGGGGCCTGAGCGGGGTGCAGAGGCACAGAGAGAGGCCCTGGGCTGGGCTGGCCTCTGGCACCTCTGATTCTTCCGCAACAGTTTTTCCACCTCCAGCGAGCATCTGAAGTCCCTCCGGGGCCTGCACGCAGGACACAGCCAGAGGTTTTGCCAGCACACCTCAGGCACTGTCCCTCGCCAGCTCCGTGGGGAGCCCGCTGGCCGACCCCCATGCACCGTGGCCCGAGCCAGGCTGAGGCACACGCCTTCAGTTAGGTACCCATACCTAATGTAATATAAACTTAAGCTAATGCTTTCTGTGCCCAGCCATGAATCCTAGGACCTTTCAGGACCCTATTGGATAGGGACTCTTGTGGCCACCCTCACTGTACAATGAGAACACTGAGGCACAGATACACGGCAGAGATGGTCCTCAGACACACGGCCGGCAAAGAGCCAAACTGGCCCGTCTCTGAGGTCCTCAGTAGGTATTGCCCTGATAAATTAGCATCATGAAAATCCGGATTCAGGTCCAGGTAGGGATGTGTTTGGCTGTGAAGTAACCTAAATGTACAGCAGCCTAAAGGAATGCGGGTCTGTTGTTCTCACTCAACAAGAAGTCAGCTGTCCAGGCCCCAGCTTCTTCCCGTCCTTCCGCGGAGCCATCCTTAGCAACTAGGGCTTCTCCTCGAGTTACCTGTTTCACGTTTGCAAAATAGCACTTGCGGTTTAAGATGCAGGGCAGAAGAGAAATGGGGGAGGCCACCCCTAGGAAGGGCCATCTCTTCATTCAAGAAGGCCTTCAAACATCTTTTCCACCTCAGTAACTGGAACTGGACCCCAAATCCACCCCCAGAAAGGCCGAGGGAATGAGCATGCCCCGTGTTGTTGGGACAGCTCTTTCCAGCTTGGGTTTAGGGCAGGGCAGGACCTCCTTTCACTAGGAGGAGACCCACCCTCTGCTGGAACAGTACGAGGAGATGCACCTGTCATGGGAGCGGTGGCTTGGGGGGGGGCCTGGGCAAGCATGGGGGGCCCTCACTTGCATTTTGTCAGCAACTGTGCCTTCAGCAGCTTCATTTCCTTGGAGACAAAGGATCTCGTGTGTCCATTAGCCCTGCTTTTCAAAACCTCGACTAATCCTTATTTTGGGGCACGCCATTGGATGCTTTTTCTTAATACTTATGACCAGTTCTTCACATTGTGATGACAAAGTCCCTACTTGGTCCTTACCTTTCTAGCTGTATTCCACTTTCTCGTGCTGCCTCTCTTTCGTTCTTCTGTTAATTAAGCTCATGACTGGCTTCCCAACCTGTGTGCTTGCTTCTGTGCCAAGTGTGTAATCGGCACCTGCTGGGGAGCACTTTCTTGCTGGTGCACGAGGTCTGGGAGCCAGGGACACGAGGACGTGGTGACAAGTAGAGAAGCAGGTATGGCAGCTGTCAGAACATTTAATGTAGTGAGCTAGAAAACACTTCCTTTTACAGACTCCAAGTTCACACTGAAATTTTTCCTAATTTACTGTATTTTATGCATAAATTTCCTAAAATATGTGGTTTTAACTATATGACTTTTTACTCCATTTGTTAATAATTAATGAGCCATAAATGGTTACCAACTAGAAAAAAAATCTTAGAAATAATGTAGTAAAATTATCTTTACTAAAATTAGAAAACTCCAGCATTTCATACCAGTCCACCCTCTGGATAGTGGGGACTAGTCGGTGAGCACTTATTCCTCAAGTCTCTTGTTTATTTCATTGTCTCCCAAATATGCATCTGAGATGATGCTGCATTTACCTTGTGAAGAAATGTCTAAAATGTATACAGGAAATGCCTATACACTTGTGGGCTTTTTTTTTTTTTTTTTAATGAGAATACGAAGGAATATAGGGGTCAAATGAAATAGTGAAGAACTTAGACCCAGGACACCTAGGGTCCAGTGCCACCTTTCTGCCAATCTGCATATGGTTCCCCTCTGTCTGGTACCTCCACCCTTCTCTTACAACTTTCTCTATCTCCTAAATACATCCTGGATGCCTGTTTCCTTTCCAGTCCCCAGGGACACGGAGATGGGATGCACAGGACCTTTGCATGCCTCCCTGAATGCATGCATGCAAGTTGCTGTGTTTGTGTGAGTGTATGTGCATGTGCACATGTGGATGCCTACGTCGGAGCCTGTTCTATGTATCATGTGTACACTGTATGTGTGAGCATGGACAGAACATGCACATAACCAACAAGAGATTAAGCTTCATAGTTGAAGGTTAATTACCTCTTAAGGTGTGTAGAGCAGATGTGCTGTTGCCAGTAAGCAGGATAAGCTGCGCTCAGGTCTGTCTGAGGATGTAATTAAATTTCACGATCCTGGGGCTTTGTGGGTGGTGGACTTTGGATGGCCTTTCAGAAGAGCCGGCCCTGGAGCCTTGAAGCATGTTCCTGAGGAGCTCACTTGTCCTGGTTGGGCTTCACTGTCCTTGCTGTGAAGTCATCAGTGTGGAGATCTTGCCTGGCTCTGGAAGTCAAGCTTCTCTGAGCGGGCATGCTGAGATTCCACACGACAGCGGGAAGCTGGACCAGCTGGGTCCTTGGGTGACCACCGAGGCCGTGGGGGGCATCACAGCCCCCCTGGGCGGGTGCTGTGACCAGGCCTTCACTCCCTCTTCTCTTCAGGAGGGTGCCACAGCTCTGGGGAGCTGCACTCTGCCCGGCGGCCTCTGCCCCCACAGTGCTGACAGTCAGGGCCCCTCCCTGGTTTCTCAGAATCCAGGGGTGCACAGAGCTTGTTCCTGGCATCCCCACCTCGTGCAGCTCAAGCGGATCCTGTTGATTCTGCCAGTGAGGAGAGTGGTATTTAGTGGGTGGGGAAGTCTTTCTGGTCTTGGCAACACCTGGGAGGCGAGAGGGGCCCCACAGAACTTGCTCAGTGCGTGTGGCATTCCCCTCACAGACTAGTGGAGAGGTGTGTCATGCTGTGTTGTGTGCCTTGAGCCCAGCCAGCCCGCTGTGTGGGACGAGATCGGTCTCAGACGTGCGCTCCCTGCTTCCGCCAGGTGTTGAGTGTACCTGCCCAGGCCCACCTGCTCAGGATTTGCAAGTGCAGGCTCATCGGGGTGGCTCGCGGGGTGCTGGCGATGTGATCACCCCAGATCTCACTTAAAGCCCTGAAATGGCCATAGGCAGTAGGATTTGGCCCCTTCCGTAAAGGTTACTATGAAGATTTCATCAGAGCCCGAGAGGAGTTTTGTGTGAGTGTGGCACTCACACTGAGAACACACGTGTGTTGTGTGTGTCCACATCCTTTGAACTTAATACTTAACACTCTATGTGGCAGCTCTAGAAATCTCCCATGACCCTCTCCACTCAGAAAACCGTAAATGCTCAGGTGGACATCCAGCCCTTCGAGTGTTGCTGGCCATGGTCACCCGCTGACCCACAGGTCTCCTGAGGCGCATGCCCACCTGCAGAAGCTCCACCTTGCCTGGCTTCCCCGCACCCTCTCGGGATGCGGACTCCCCCACTCGCCCCTAGTGCTTGGTCACAAACAGGGTCCCCATGAAGGGAGTGTCTTGAGTCACACACGTACCTTCTTAATGATATTTATGTTTTTAAAAAGCAAAAGGAACATCATAAGCTTCTCTGATTCAGTTGTTGATCGCAGAAACTTCTTGGTGTGCCCTGCTCTCCGGCCTGCAAGGGGCCGAGCTCCCGCAGTTGCAGTCTTGTGCTTATCAGACCTCCTCCAGTGTCTGAGCTGTGTGGGGTGCAGCTGTGGGTCTCCTGGACCCCTGATTTCTATTTTACTTTTTTTTTTTAAATTATATATTAGAGAGAGAGTGAGCATGAGCAGGGGGGGGCAAAGGGAGAAAGAGAGAGAATCTCAAGCAGACTCCCTGCTGAGAGAGGAGCCCGACATGGGCTCCACCTCACGACCCTGAGATCATGTCCTGAGCTGAAATCAAGAGTGAGATGCTTAACTGACCGAGCCACTGAGGCACCCCTCTGTTTTGCTTTGGTATTCTCACTTGTATTTAGCATCTTGCTGCCATGAACATGTCGTCACAATATAGGATCGGTGATTGATTTATTTTCATGCCCATGATATTTCATCAGTTTAACAAATGCATGTTACAGCTTTTCCCGTCTGACCCCTGTTCCATTTGACAGAACTCCTGTATGTGTAGCCCATGTTGAGGTCTTTGCGACCCCTGCCATCTTGCACACCCTGGTAAGTGTATGACAGGTACCAGGAGAGCAGAGGGCCAGCCTCAGGGAGCGGATGGAAGAGTCTGAGCTGCCTTTTTGTAGACTTGAACATTTCACAGCACCGTGTCCTTGGGGTGTCACTGCTCAGACCTGGGGGCCTGTGTCCCGGGTTCTGGTCTTGCTGCCCGCAGAGCTCCTCACCTTCCCGTCCGTTCAGTAGAGGAGTGTAGAATGTAGGCTAGACATGCAGGCCCGTGTGCCCACACGGGTAGAGGAGTCCCTTCCCCTAACTCTTCCTGGGGGTCTGTGAATCTTGGTAGACTCCTTCTCTTTGAGATGGGTTAACCTGGACCTGACCGGATTTGTGTAGATGTAGCCTGAGAAAGTCCTTTCACCTTGGGGTGGGTGAGTGTGGAGCTGGATTTGGAATTTTGAGACCAACTACCTCCCCCTGCTTCTGTAACCAACCACGTTCTACTCTTCATCTCCAGTGCGCAGGCTGTATGAGGGAGAGGGTCCCAAGGTCCAGCCCTGGGCCTGGTTAGAGCTGGAGAAAATTGAACGAGGAGTATTTCAACGTTCCTTCTTCTTTATTGTAGACGAATCAATGAAAGGTATGTTTTTACAGCCATCAAAATAAACAACTTAAACAGACAATAAAAGAGAACTTCAGCGCTGAAGAGAAATGCTGAAACCTCGATGTTCTGGTGGATCCCAGGCTCTGAAGGATGGGTGGGACGTGACTCCTGTGTGGGGAGAGTCTTCATCTTCAGCAGCCCACGGCAGAGAGCTTGACCAAAGCAGAGCAGGGGACTGGAGGCTGCCGACATTCCTGCTTCTGAAGGTCGCTGCGTGTGAAGATCAAGGGAAGCAGGTTTGCACCAAGGACCCAGTAGGCTGGGCTGCGGCCGTCCCCTGGCGCGTCCCCCGGTGCGTCCCCCGGTGCGTCCCCCATGGTGCCGTCTGCCCCAGAGGCACTGGCCTGGGACCTGCTTGGCTGTCACTCCTTACATTCTGCCAATTCCATTGACTGCGTCGGCTTCCGCTGCTGAGGGCCGTCCTGGGAGATGGAAATACCTTTTTATTTACTTCAAAAGGTCTGAAATCCCTTAAATTACTTCAAAAATTTAGGTGTTCCCATTGTCAAAAGCACATCTCCCCGGGGCTCCTAGGAAGGAGAGGAGAGGTCCTCTGTGAACACTTCCGAGGACTGACGTTCAGCCCTTGCAGCCCTTGCAGGCCTTCGAGGCAGGTGCACTCAGTCTCCCTTGTGCACATGGAATAATGGCATCTGGGAGAGTCTAGACGGTGAACAAGGGTGCTGTTTTGGAAATGAGCTCAGTGTGGTGTGCAGACACTGTCAAGCGCCGCTGGGACTGCGCTCAGACCCGAGGACTGTCGCTCTGTGGGGCCCGTCTTCTGACTGGCTACTGCAGACGCCACTGGTTTGCTTCACCTGACGTGAAGTATCAGGTGAAACACGTATGACCACGACACGAGGTCGCCGCGCACATGGCTAACGGACTGGCATGTGCTTGGACCGGGTATGTTGTGGGGCTCAGGGTGTGGAACTGAGGTTGGTGGTCATGAGCTTTTAGGGCTTCCTTGGTGAGCACCAGGGCTGGTGCGTGTCCCGTACCTGCGGAGATGGTGGAGACCATGTGGGTGGTGGCCTCTCCCTCTGCATCTCACCTCCCTCAGCGTTGGGAGGATCCATAAGCAAGGCTGCCCTTGAAGTCGGGCTGAACACGGCGCCAAGAATCACGTGGAGCCCCACTGCTGATGTGAGTCTGTGCTTTAGGCAGAATTGCCGAGAACGGGGGATGTCCTGGACGTGGGCTTGTTTTCAGAAAGTTAGACCAAGACCACGGAAGATGATGAGTCTCTCTCTGATAATTCTGGTTTTGCAGAGCCTTGCGTGGGTTCTTCTTGAGACATCGGTCTCAAAAAGATACCAAATGATTATTTTTAACAGATCCCTAACACCATCACATTTTTGTTATTGTTTAATTTTAATAGAAAAAACTTTTACTTTTGTCCTTTTCTTTCTCACAAAAGCGAAGACAAGAATATTTGTTTTAAATACCTGAGCAGAGGTCAGTCTCAAAGGCCACAGATACGCTCTGCGAAGGAGCAGTGACTTGAGGTGGTTGGTGCACGGCAGGGACGGGGACACAGACCGTGGGGAAGGGCAGGGCTGTGCAGCGTCTTTGGGGAGGCCTGACCACAAACTGGCCACCACCTGAGGCTTTTCCTTGGTCAGCGTTCTGCGGAAAGGAGCAAGACAGAGACCCCTGAGAGCTGGCAGAGGCTTCCTGTGGGAGCGCTGCCATGTGGTGCACAGGGAGGAAGTCAGTTCGATCACACCGTGAGAACACGGCCCCAGGAAGAGTCAAGGGGTTGCCTCAGTTATAAGACTGATCCCCACGGCCAGAGAGGGGCTGCTTCTACGGCTGGAGCGGGGCTGGTCCCATGGCTGGAGAGTGGGTGGTCCCACGGCCACAGAGGGGCTGGTCCCAAGGCCAGAGAGCTGAGAACTTGGGGTTCAGACAGGTCAGGTAGAGCTGGGAGTCAGTGGGTTCTAGGCACAGACACGTCAAAGGGATAGATCACATATACACTTGAAACAATTAAATGTCCATATACAAATATGTTAATATTTATTGAGTAGATTTGTGTAATTTTGCAGATAAGAACCTCACTATTCAAACTCTTAAGACTTCATATCTGAATGTCTGGAAACAAAAAAAAATATTTTTTCAGATAATGTTGAACTTCTCACTGCCTGAGTTCACTGTTCATATAGATGACATTTTCCCAGAAAGACTCGGGGGATAAAAGTGTCCTTCACTGATGTTCACTGCGTGGCAAGTATGTGCAGGTCACTAAGCGAGGGTTTCAGAGGGGTAGCCCGGCCCTGAAGGATGCATGATAGCAGTGAAATTAAGTCCCTTCCTGTGACATGGTGTCTAGGGCCTCACACCATGACCCATGACTACCTGTCCTTAGTGCTCCGTCCCTTGCCCATCCTGCCTCACCCCGTTCCACCTGACCAAGCCTGGTGTGGACCCCCCCTTGTTTCTGTTCAGCTTCAGGGCAGAACTGTGTGTGTGTTCTAGGTTTTTCCGAGGTCCTGCACAATTAAGTCCTGCACCTGGGGTTCACCAGACCGTCTGCACCTCTCGTGCTTGTTAGAGCTATATGTGGATATGGATGCTACCATGCATAATTTTACAAAATATTTGTATAGTCAGTAGTCAATAATCCTTCTGTTGCCTTGTGTGGATTGTCACCTGATAGACTTGGAGCCCCTGAAATCAGCATTGTCCTGTTCCCTGCCCCCAGCTCAGAGCTGGACAGGGTTCGGAAAAACAGAAGGGTGGGGAGAGCGGAGAGAGACCCAGAGATAGACACGGAGAGAGACAGGTCACACCGCCAGGCCATGCAGGCTTTCTGGGCAAGGTTGCTGTGTAAATGAGAACATTGCTAATTACCTAAATTCAGTACCATTACATTTAGTCAAATAAAGGCTGTACTGTATTTTCAAAAAAGTTTGTCAATGACCAGATATAATATTAACAATTAGCATTAAATGCATTCGGGGAACATAGAGAATCGCAGTGTTAAAAGAATAGCTTATTATTTGGTCTCCAATATTTAACCAAAGACTAAAAAATTGAAACAAATTCATAGGAGGGTGGGAATTCGAGATGCTTTGCATTTTGGGCAGATGTGCTCATCTACTGGAAGCAGCTGTCCCCGCCCCTGAGGACTGGAGGGGCGGTGGGGATGGTGCCGTGAGCCTCTGTCGGGCTCCCCAGGGCATGTTCCCATCTGTGTTCTCCGCACCGTCTCCTTAATTACAACTGTCTGTGTAAATTTGTTCCCGAGAAAGTGCGGAAATGCTGAACAGCTTTTGGGATTCCTGTTCCGTTGTCTGTGCCGACTTAATGAAAGCCGGGAATCAGACTTTACACATAAGGTGGTGAAATTCTTCATTAGGAGGAGGTGACATTCGTGTTCCATATTAAACAACACTTACATGTCTGCGAAGTAACTCTCTTAATGTGCTTCAAATTGGCTGTTCAGCCTGATGGGTGGGGTGCCTGCTGCTTGGCTGCTGATGTTTTCCCACACCTACACGGGCCCATGCATGCACATGTGCACCCATGCAGTCCACACATCCATGCACGCCCAAGTGCACTCACATTTGCACGCCCCATGCACACTGACACACATGCTCACATGCACATGTTCACACACATTCACCAACATGAGTGCACACGGTCACCCACACACATGTGCAACACAACCACACCCACACATGCATGTGTGCACACTCACAAGCATGCACATTCCCCACGCATGTGCGCACTCGTGCACACGCATTCACACACATGTTCACACAAGTGTGCACGTGCTCACACGCTCACCCACACACATGCACGACACATTCCCAATACACACACATGTGCATACACTCATGGGCACACACATTCCCCACACATGCACACTCTTGCATGCGTGTGCCCATGCACACATTCACCCACAGACATGCACACACGCACGTTCCCACTCATGCACGCGCATGTGCCAACACACAAGCCATTCCAGTTGCTGCTGACACTAAGCTTGGACAAGTGCCCTAACAAAGCATGACGTCCCTGAATGTTTCTTAACACTTGTGCCCCTTTTGCAACCCTGCAGCTGACCAGACAGGGATGTTGTTCGTAGGAGATGCCGTGCTGCAGGTCAGTATTGCAAATGTTAGCCCTTGGCTCTGTTGTTACTTTAAAGTTCTAGTGACCAATATCATCCTCAAACTTTTCAATTTGTCGTCTTTTCAGGTTAACGGCATTAACGTAGAAGATGCAACCCATGAAGAAGTGGTGAGTGTGCCTCCTTTTGTAACTTTTGTTCTGCTTGTTGTATATTCTTTTGTTGTGATTACTTTTCTCTGTAAATCATATTTCACTGAGTGTATTTGTGAACCGGAAAGAACGCTAGAAAGACTTAGCAGGTGCCTTGCCGGAGGCCCTGTGAGATGCCCGTGTGCGGGGAGGTGCATCCTGGACACTGCGATGGGCCTTCACAAGCTGTGCAGGGTGAACGGTGCCGCTCCCATTCTAACTGGGAAGACTGAGCGTTGGGGAGTGTGGATGCTGCCCGGCCGGGGTGAGACGAGTCTGTCAGGTGTCCCCTTGTTGGCTTGCTCTCACACGCTTGTGTGTAATGTGGGCAGACACCTTGCAGGACATCTCGTGACGCACACACCTGGTGATACCTGGGACGAGGGCTCATCAACATGCATTTGCCCCGGACTTCCTTCTGTGGTCAGGTCAGACCGCAGGATGCAAGGAAGGATGGAATAAACACCCCACGGGATGCTGGGCACAGAGAAGCTCTGACGTCCATGCACAGGGCATGGCTGATGCCAGGACGGCACCGCGGAGCGGTGGGGTCAAGGTCGCAGGTGCCGTCGATGAAGGAGGGTGACGTCGATGAGGGAGGGCGATGGGGACAGCCACAGGTGCAGCTCAGTGCAGGGGTGGTACCTGGGGGAGAGGGGGCGAGACCAGGAGGAACGCCTGGTCCCGGAGGCACTGGTGCGGACGCCTCTCACAGGGAGCTTATTCTGAGGGTTACAGGGTTCCCAGCACACTTTCAGTCTGTGAACATCCCCTGAAGGGTTGGCGTGTGGACACCCCTGCCTCAGGGTTTGTTTTCCCAGGAAACCAACCGTTAGCTCCAGGTGAGGGCAGACAGCCGCTGTGCTGGAAGGTCCCCCGAGATGAAGCACACTGAGCTTCCAGGACACCTGCTCACAGCCCGTGTTGTTTGCTCACCTGCGAAGAATCCGTATGCACCCCCACCTCTTCCTGTGGGGCCCACGCATGGCTCCTGATCTGCGCCAGGCCTGGAGAAGGCGCTCGCAGTCAGCATAAACACGTACTGGCTCTCGAGGGACACACAGTTTGGGGTGTATGTGCATGGAGTGTTTCCAACTGTCCACGTTCTAAGCTGCACGTCTGTGTTTTCTCTGCAGGTTTGCTTTCTTAGGGTGAAGAAAGACATGACTCACAGGGCCCCGTGCACCCCGCCCCAGCCCAGAGAAAGCAGGCAGTGTTCACCCAAATGCTCATCCTTGAATGAATGATGGGCAAATCTTGTAAACAGAGCTATTCCAATATTGGGTACAAATATACCTTTAAATCACATTATCAAATGATATGTCTAGATTCTTATGTGACAGAAAAGATGTGGTTTTAGCACTACTAATGAGACAGATTCCGTTTTTCAGATTCATAAAGTTCATAAAAATATTAAGTTTGTGAAGGCCTCATAAATCACATAGCCTCACACCCTCATTTTTCAGAGTAAATCCTAGTTTCAGTTAATTCTAAAAGGAAGAATGTCAGCTCTGCTTGAACACAAAGGATCCACAAAATGAATCTTCCTCATGGACATACCGTCCCAAGCTTCGGAATAGTTTTGCTACATGACAGGGGCAGAAATCTGCTTATTTGCATGTAATACATATGTGGGGATAAGCCTACAGCTTCCCTCTGTTTAATACACTCGGGTTTTTCTCCACATCGGTATCTGCTGTTACAGCAGCCGCGGCAGGGTCAGACTGTCCATGGGCAAGTTTGTGTCTTGGGCAAATTCTGAGACACGTCATCCGAGACAAAGGAAAGTCACTGAGCCTGACGTGTGCGGGGAGGAGCAGGGACCGGGGCAGGTCTGCAGGCGGGGCTCACGGGCAGGCTAGGCTGAGTGGGCTGGGCTGACAGGACCTCAGAATGGCCCACCGGACAGATTTCATTTTCCCTGCAATATGGTCAGAACTTTTAAAAAGACCTTTCAGATATGAGAGCATCGTGGTAGAAAGTTACTTCTAGTCTGATGTAGCAGACTGAGTTCTTGGGTACTATGAACACATTGGTGAGAACTGCCCTGATCAGTAAAAATTCCTAAGTCTCCTAGTTGAGTCAAAATCAGTCCTTTTTCACATGTTTCCATACCCATCCAGCCTCAGTAAGGCCTCAGGGCAGAAACAAAGTCAGTCACGTGTGTTAAACACAGAACAGAAGATGGTGTGGAGCTCAGAGCAGCTGCGTGTCCCAGGCTGTGCCCACCCATAGGAGCACCACCACTCACCCGGCGCCCCTCACCGAGGTTCGCTCCGTCTGTTAGAAGGGGGGCTCGCTTTCCCCAGGCCATTCTCACTTGACAGATATTTATGGAACATGTCTTATGCTGGAACTAAGGGCATCGAATCGTGCATAAGCCAGGCCTTGCCCTCAAGGGTGAGTGTGGTCTGATGCGGAGCAACGCGCTGCATTCACATTGGAGGAGAGCCACCCTCTGCTCTCAGCTCAGCTCCTGGCAGAGACGCCCCTCACCCTGTCCCAGTGGAGTCGCCCTCTGTCTCCTCCCACCGCCTCCCTACATCCTGTCTTTTGGGATCAGGTGTTATCATCCCCTGCGTCTCTGCTCAGGTGAGAATGTGCCCAGAAGCTCCATCACTATGAACAGACAGGTGGCTCCAGAAGCCTTTCCATCTCGTGAAAAGGAGCCTTGGAGCTGGATCAGACACGAGCCAAAAAGCATGGATTAGACTGATGGGTGGGCAGGTGGATTATAGATAGAAGATTAGATGACCGATGGGTACAGAGACATGTAAAGATAACTAACTGACAATATTTTCTTACTCATGAGCTGGGAAATTGCTGGGGGAGGTGGTTCTCCACCCCAGGGCACATTAGAATCAGCACCACACAGAGATTTCAGGAGATACGTTAGTTTCAGCATGATGTCTCCATAATTTCCAGACCTCTTAATTAGTAGTGTTCAAAATCACAGGAGTGGGGAACACAACTTGTTGTAAGGTCGCGGGTATGGTTTATGGGACACAAGTGTCATGTGGCGGCAGTAGGGGGTCGAGACTCCTGCTCATGTGCTCACCTCTTCCACCGAGACCTGGTCCAGCCCAGTCTTGTATAGACCAGTCCCCCTTGGAAAGGTCGCTGCCCACGTCCAGCTTGTGTGGCTTTGCAGGGCAGGTGATGTTCGAGCCTTGGTGGACAGTTGCTTTGTGTTGTGGCTCGTGGGCCTGTGGTCAAGCATTCAGACCCTGCCAGAGCCCAGCAGCAGCTCACTATCCCAACGAGCTTCTCCAAGAAGACAGCATTTACTAGCAGATATGGTTTTATTGACATGGCTTTATCCCCAGACCCAAGGGTATGCATGTGACTGTCCTGTTAGCCTCCCCCAGACGCCGCCTAGCAGTCCCGTCTATGTGGACGCTTCAGCACCTTGGGTGGCGGAACCCTTGCATGACGGTAGCATGGATATGCTGCTTCTCAAAACTGGCTGCCTGATGGGTTGTCGGGTAAGTGGGCAGAGCAGCATGGCCAGATGTGGTTTCTGTTCCCGTCAGAACCCACAGAGACCGCTGGGAGTTTTGTTGTCTTCCTAGCCGGAGGTCCGACCTGCAGTGACTCGTCCTTCAGCCTGGAATGCCTGATGTGCCCCAGGCCACCAGCAAACAGCAAACGCACGGAGGTTGCAGGCTCGCGTCTGCCGTGGGGCCGTGTCTCGCTCCCCCTGGCACGTTACCAAATTCTCCGAGGTGTTACCTCATTTTCCCCAAGTGGAATAAGCATGATGCCACCGAGGTAGCAAACCAGCAGACAGCCCTGGCAGAGGCCCCATTTCCTGTAGACGACAGAAGGACAGGCGGACAGATGGCCGGCGTAGCCCTGAGGCAGGAGAGGAAGGACACAGTGCTTCCAGCCGGCAAGGATGGAGAAGGCGAGACGGCCGCGTGAGCGGCCGCACCCGAGGGAGCAGGAGCAGGGCACGTCGGGGGCAGCTCTGTAGTCGTCGTCGGGGTCCGTGTGTTCATGTTTACAGTGGAGCGCCGTCGTCATGGCTGACTCACCTGCTCCGCCTGGGCCGGAGAGGCACGCGGACTGGGAGCGTAGGACGAACCGCCATTCTTCCCGTCCTTCCTGTGGCCCGGCGGCTGGGCTTCTGTTGCGCCAGAAGAAGCGGTTCTGAGGGTTTCCACAGGCCCCTTCTGACCGTGAGTCAGGAAGCCAGCATGGAGATGCCGCCGGTTAGTGAATACGTCTCTTCAACTCTATTCAGAAAAGGGAAGAATCACCGCAGGCTGCGTCTACAGCCCCAGGACGCGTGTGCGGTAGGCTCAAGAGGAAGGAAAGGCGACTGTCGCTGGCCCACCATCGTGGGCTTGGGTCCCTGGGAGGTGGCCTCAGTTCGGATCCAGCACCGATGACGCACGTCCTTCTGTGGGAGCCAGTGGGGAGGCGGGTGGTACAAACGTTCCTCCTGAGGACTCTGTCCCGGATTCAAGGGCAGCGGTCCTTGAGTTGACTCGGTTCTGGAGGCTGATTGAGGCTCCGTGGCTCTGCTGTGAGAAGTCAGGTCTGTCCCATGAGAGCTCAGGAAGGGGAGTCTCGGGAAGGCGAGTGGCTGCCGTGTCTGTGAGTTGCTGTGGGACGGAATCTGCGCTCACCAAGTGTGGTGACCCCAGATCACCTCCCCTCTCCCCCTAAGCTGTCCTGCCCCAGTCCCCAGAGCAGACATGCTGAAGAAAGTGTTTTCCTTCTTTGAAACTGATTTATTCTCAAATTTCAGTTCATTCCGTAAGTTCTCAATTCTTTCTCACGGTGGCTTCTGTTGGCGGAAGGCCAACATCCCGACAGAGAGAAGATGACGTGGTTCGTCCGTGGTAACCCATGGTGTTTTTCCTGCTGTGCCGGGACTTCAGGCATAAGAGCCACCAAGCAGTAATCCAAGGACTATGTCAAGGATCACATACAGCAAAGGAAATTTTAGATGATTTACCCAAAACAGTGCAAGTTAACACAGAAGGGAACTCTGAGTTGCAGCCGCCTGGTGTAAGATCCTGAATGGCTCAGATATGGTAACACCACGTGGAAGTGCCCATTACCTTCACAAATATTATTCTGGGAGAGTCAAGAATGTGAAATTTGCTGAGGCAGTGGAAGATGATACAGGCCTGATTGTGGTCTTTCTTGAAGGAAGAGAATCAATAGTTGGAAGTGTCTTATATTTTAATTTTACATTTAAAGGAACTAAAGTAGTAGCCGTGTTCTTTAAAGGGAGGGGTTGAAATGAAAAAACTCATTGTGCATTCTGTTTGGGTCTTTCATCTCTGTTATTGGATTGAGTAAGAGCAGCTCCTCAGCTAAGATTTCAGGAGCAAGCACAGCTTGAGGCATGACCTCCATGGTCATCGCAGAGCAAACTGTCCTGTCGCGTGGACCTGGGGGTATTTTAAAAACATGAAATATGGAGAGACCTCATGGATACCTGGTCCAGCCCCTCATTTCACGCAGGAGGATTTTGAGGCGACCAGGGACCTGGTGGTCTGCTCCTGTCTGTGTGGACTAACATGGAGGAGGAGCAGGGGAGGAGCAGGCTTGCCGGGGCTCCAGGAGGTCCCACTCCCATGCACAGCTGAGAGCCCAGGACGGGTGGTGAGCGGGGACACTGTGCTGCACGTGGCACGTTCCTGTGTCCGGCCAGCACAGTGCTAAGCAGGAACGTGAAGGACACGTTTATAGGCTGCTCTCTTGTGAGGTCCTCAGGACTGTGTGATCAGGACAGAGCAGGAGAGCGTGCTGCCGATTCCTGCAGAATCTTCCTCAAAGATGAGGAAGACGGGCCAGCGGCTCCTTGAGGCCGTGTGGGTGTTCCTTACAGCGGGCTGCACTCCAGCTCGCACAGAGTGGGCTTCCGGGGATGAAGGAAGGACACAGAAGCCAGGAAGGAGGAGGACGGTCGGGGCCGTGTGGGAAGTCCCTGTCCAACCCGCGGCTGCGGCCTCACTTGCGCCCCCACCTGCACCCCCAGGTTGACCACGGCTTTGGGCGCCACCTTCCCTGCAAAGCCCAGGTGGTGATGCTCAGCAGGCCCCCATGAGTGCACCTCTTTATTCCAGTTATTCTCCATGGACGTCAGTAAAGTATTAGAGACATGTCCTGGGAAGAAAAGTAAATGAGCAATCCCCTGGTTCATCCCGTGGGGGTCGCTGGACCAGTCAGTGGTTAAATTGAAGTGAAAACACGGATGTTCTTGTCAAGTGTGCATGTGGGCGCGTGTCTGCACGCCGGTTTGGGAGAAGTGAGGTTAGGGGTGGCAAGGTGAGGGTTTGGCAATGTGACACATGGACATTTCTGGCATTTTCCTCACTGTTGAGCCAGTTCTGATTACATCACGTAAGGGTATCAATGTTAATAGGATTGGAAGCAAACAGGGTCACTCTAAACCAGTCAACTCCAACAGGAAGGAAACCCAGGTGGTAGAGATCACAGCTCTGCCTTGTTCCCATCGGTAGACCCCCATCTGCGGATCTGCACATTGTGGCCACTCTCATGCCCTTAGAAGTCTACGGCTCTGAGATGTGGGGAACCAGCAGGCCGGAAGAATCTATCTACTTAGGTGCTGGTGACAAAATTATCTATGCCCATCCTGAACTGAGGGGTAAAGTTTGATCTTGACTTTTTATCTGACATTTCTCCATTATTAAAATGTTGCTCACTGATGTCATAATGTTTCCTTGGGAAAGACTGCATAATCACAAGTCCCGTAATAAATAGTGAATCACACTTAACAGCCTGTACTTGAAGGTTTGGAGAACTAGTTTCAGATGCTGTTTTGACGTGGATGGTTTTCAGGGAACAGTCGAAAGGGGTCAGTGGGACACCTGAGCTCATATTTCTGATGCTTACCAAGCAAGCGCTTGCCTGGCAGACGGTTGCAGGGAATGCCAATGAGCATCTTGCTTCATAAAACACGGAGACCCATTCATGCCTCTCCTGGGACCCCCCCCCCCGGGGCTGTGCATGTCCCTGTGGGGTTAGCATGTCGGAAAAGGAAGACAGAGCAGTTTGTGACACAGTCTCTGGCCTGCCTGCCCAGCTTCCTTGGGTGCACGTCATCGTGCAGAGCATTCTGCAGTAATGCCCTTTCTTGGGTGTGGGATGTGTTGCTCATCAAACTCCCATGTTGGTCATGAGACTCCCACGTGAGGGTGCATCAGCCAGGAGAAGGCCCAGCTGGAATTGGGAGTATCACGGTGAGAATCGGAGCGAACCCTTTTCCTGCTGTCTGAGCGAGAACCCTGCCTTGCTGGGGAAAGTCGGTGGGCATCCTAAGGGCTTCCTTACCCAACATCCATGGACTCGAAGAGCGTGACCCATGGCCGGTGGGTGTCAGGGTGGTTACAGAGTGCGCTCACTGATCGGTCGTGGTTTGAGGTCATGGACTGGGGGCCTGATTGGTTGTCATGTGTTTGACAAACACTTCTACTTCCTTCTGAGGTAGAACATGATCGACCGTGTTCTGTGATCATGTGGAAAGTATCTGCCATCCTGCATCCCTTTGAAGGAAGCCAGGCATTGACGGGACACTTAGAGATTCCCTGCCCCATCTTCATGTCCCAGAAAACCAGCATGTTCCAGGTTCCGTCCAAACGCATGTCACTGAGCTGGAATGGCCTGGAATCCCACCTGCGCCAGCCCTCTGCTCTCGCCGCTGTGTGTGTACCATCCCTCCAGGAGGCCTGCTACATCCAACCTGCATTGTCCCCGTGCCGCCTGCGATGCCAATGTGGGGCCTTCAACTCATCATTGCTCCTCATTTGATCTGTTTCCAAGTCCAGCCCATCCTCGGCAGAACCCCCAGCGGCCTCTGCTCACTGGAGTGGAGCTGAGATGTTTGGCTCTGGGAAGACCAGTCAGGTTTGCGTCCTGGCCAGTAGCCTGTGCACCACGTCCATCCGAGGGACGGTCACGTGCTTTCTGCTTATACTTAGATCATTTATTCTTCCATATATTTATATTCCTAATAACATATTGTCTTTATAACTCAAAGGAGTAGATCCTTTCCATGTGTCATTCAAACAAAGATAATCCAATTTTTTAAAGATTTTATTTATTTATTTGACAGAGAGAGACACAGTGAGAGAGGGAACGGAAGCAGGGGGAGTGGGAGAGGGAGAAGCAGGCTTCCCGCCAAGCAGGGAGCCCGATGTGGGGCTCGATCCCAGGACCCTGGGATCATGACCGGAGCCGAAGGCAGACGCTTAACGACTGAGCCACCCAGGTGCCCAAGATAATCCAATTTTTAAAATGTGGCTCTTTTCCTTTACATATTTTTAAATAACCATCATATATCAATATGTCAGTTTATTAACAGTTTTATCTGTCCATGTGGCTAGGCTACAGCACCCAGCTCCCTAGTCAAACGTTAAGCTAGGTGTTGCTGTGAAGGTATTCGGTAGATGTGGCTGATGTTTACAGTCAGTGACTTAGAGTCGAGCAGGTCACCCTCCATAATGTGGGTGGGCCTCATCTAACCAGTTGAAAGCCTTAAGATTAAAAAAATTTGAGATTTCTCTGAGGAAGAAAAACTCTCACTATCAGCTGAAGCCACAAATTCTGCTGAAGGTTTCCAGTCTGAATTCTGACCTACAGATTTCTCTCTCTCTCTCTCTCTCTCGGTCTTGCACACAAATCCAGTATCTCCCTCTATGGCTGTTTCTCTAGTAGAACCCTAATACATCACCCATCATCAACTTCTTTCAAGATACATCTCCAAAGACTAGTGAAACAAAAGCAAAAATGAACTTCTGGCACTTCGTCAAGCAAAGGAAGCAGTCAACAAAACAAAGAGGCAACCCACAGAATGGGAGAAGATATTTGCAAATGACATTACAAACAAAGGGCTGGTATTCGAGATGTATAAAGAACTTCTCAAACTCAACACCCAAAAAACAAATAATCAAGACAAAGAATGGGCAGAAAATATGAACAGACACTTCTCCAAAGAAGACATACAAATGGCTAACAGACACATGAAAAAATGTTCATCATCATTAGCCATCAGGGAAATTCAAATCAAAACCACACTGAGATACCACCTTACACCAGTTAGAATGGCAAAAATGGACAGGGAAAGAAACAACAAATGTTGGAGAGGTTGCAGAGAAAGGGGAACCCTCTTACACTGTTGGTGGGAATGCAAGTTGTTACAGCCACTTTGGAAAACAGGGTGGAGGTGCCTCAAAAAATTAAAAATAGAGCTACCCTATGACCCAGCAATTGCACTCCCGAGGATTTACTCCAAAGACACAGATGTAGTGAAAAGAAGGGCCATATGCACCCCAATGTTCATAGCAGCAATGTCCACAATAGCCAAACTGTGGAAAGCGCCGAGATGCCCTCAAAAGATGAATGGATAAAGAAGATGTGGTCCATATATACAATGGAATATTACTCAGCCATCAGAAAGGATGAATACCCAACTTTTACATCAACATGGATGGGACTGAAGGAGATTATGCTAAGTGAAATAAGTCAAGCAGAGAAAGTCAATTAGCATATGGTTTCACTTATTTGTGGAACATAAGGAATAGCATGGAGGACATTAGGAGAAGGAAGGGAAAAATGAGGGGGGGGGATTGGAGGGAGAGATGAACCATGAGAGACTATGGACTCTGAGAAACAAACTGAGGGTTCTAGAGGGGAGGGGGTGGGAGGATGGGTTAGCCTGGTGATGGGTATTAGGGAGGGCATGTTCTGCATGGACCACTGGGTGTTACACGAAAATAATGAATCGTGGAACACTACATCAAAAATTAATGATGTAATGTATGGTGACTAACATAACATAATAAAATAAAATTTAAAAAAAGAATATAAATAATGGAATAAATACAAATCGTTATGTCATAGCTAAGAATGGCGGTTATACGTGTGGGGGGGAGGGCCCAGGGACTGCCCCTTAGAGCTCCGCCATTCCGAGTTCTGGGAGACCAGGAAAGAAACCCAGGGGGGAGCAGGGAGGTGAGGATGGCGTCGATCCCGAGGCCAAGGGGAGTGGACACAGGGCAGAGCGTGGGGAGGCCGGCGGAGGCGCAGGCTGAGGACCGGCCTTGCAGTGTGATGGTCGGGGGCCGGCTTGGGGAAGTGAGGGGCTGGCGGAGGGACAGACAGTCTTTCAGGGTTTTTCTGCTGCCGCAGCTGCGCACACATATGTGCATGAAGGGACATCTGGGGTGGGAGGTGGTCTGTTCCTGCTCCGAGGGGAGCAGGTCGCCAGGTGGCGGGGGCTGCAGGCTGCGCAGGTGGACTCACAGTCCGAGGGGCCTCCCTCTGCGGAGAGGGGAGGCAGGGCCACTACGCGCTGTGATACCCGTCACGATGGCAGTGCAGATGGTCTTATTTCTAGGGAGTCACGCCCTGTGACCCGCGAGGACCAGCTGTGGGAAGAGGAGGCGACGCTGGGGTTTCAGCTGAGGGGAGAAGACCAGGAGGAAGGTCCCCTGCAGGAGCGTGGATAAGAACACCTCCTGACGCCCCCGAGAATAGCGGCCATGAGTGTGGCGTGAGACTCCTCAGCCAGACATTGTTCTTCTCCAGCCCCACTGTCCTGCCTGGTGTGTGGGCGGTGGGCAGCTGCTTAGCGGGACACCCAGCGCCGCGGCCGGGACTGGAGACCCCGACGGGCGTCACTGGTGAAGAGGCGTTCTTAGTCTCTGGGGTGTGGGGCTGTGATGGGGGAGCGTGAGGTCCTGTAGGGGAGAAGGCAGGAGGGTGGACGTGAAGTCACGTCAGTGGGGAGCCCAGCGGCTGAAGCATTCTCTCGGAGAGGTCGTGATTAGGGAGCACGGGAGTGTGGGAGGAGAAGGGGCACGGACACGTGGGCCAGGCTGGGCAGCTGGAGCAGGCTGTGAGGAATGGGCTTCTCACGATACCTCCCGGCTGCATAGGGCAAGAGCTCGAGGGACACAAGGAGAATGTGAGCATGAAGCAGGTGTTACCCATGACAGCAGGTGTCTGGGAGCTTGGGAAGGGGCACACCTGGAAGCTGGGACGTCGTGTGGGGACGTCCACAGCAGTGTCTGATGTGAGGTTCCCTGTGGACAGACTTGGTGAAGGACAGATGTGGAGGCCACTGGGTGTGCGGGGAGCCCAGGCTCAGAGCGAAGCCACTGTTTCCCGGGGATTTACCTTGTTGTGAACCACACCTCCAGTGCCTCTTTAAACGCAGGCTTCAGAGGGACCCCCGAGGGCATTAGGGCCAGGAATCCACTGTCCGAGTCACTGGCCCCTTGCTGGGGCATGAAGTGATGACACATCAGCAAACGAATAGTCACAAGGGGCCAAGTAGGGAGGCGGCCAAGCTTTATCTGGTTTTAGTAAATAGTGACCCACGTGTGCTGGGTAGGCCCGAGGGTGTAATGCCCACTGGACTCGCGCACGGGCGTCCTTGCGATTCCTGGAGCAAGTGACTTTTACTGTCAGTCTCTGCACAGTGTCCAGCATTTTTTCCTCACGGACTGAAGGAGTTCAAGACGCTGAGAGTGGACAGTGGGGTCACTTAGGTCACAGGTTGGCGGTTTGTGGTTATGGTTTGCAAAGACACAGGTAGGAGCGGAGATCCCGCAAAGAGGATTTCACAGGATTGACTCTGGGTCCCATGCAGACTCTCGGTGCTCAGGCAGGTGCCACATGGACCCACGCGCCAGGCTCACATGTGGAAGGAGCAACGAGAGGGAAGTTATCAGTGAGGAGGCATTAACACGTAAGTTTTGTTTGGGGATAAGGCAGCGATTCAGGTAGAAACAACTAACATCATGTTCCTTTGGGAAGCACAGTGCAGTTCTGTCTCTGGGCAAAACCCTTTTTCCAGACTCTTGAAGCGGCTCCGTCATGCACACATATGAGGAGTGTGAGGCGTGGGCGCTGGCTCTGACTAAGGGCAGCAGGACCCCGTGCAGCGGTGCTCCCCGAGGCTGGAGACAGATGCTGAGCTTCCCGTCCCTGCAGAGATTTATAAGGCAAGGTAGTTGGCCCTGCACGGTCTCCTCTCCGCACAGAAGGTCGTGCGTCAAGGTCACCTTGCCAACTAGGCTGGTACCTGGTCCATCAGGTGCACGGATGCACCGGTCTCGGCTGAGGCTCCCAGGTCCAGCAGATCTGGTGTGGCTCCCACGACCCGCTGCATGAACTGTTTCTGACTTAGGATACCCTGCTGCTGACTGTGGCACTAACCATTTACAATGACGTAGCTTCTTTGTTCAAAGTGTGCTGGTTCTACACCTGAGCTTAAGGGGAGCGCTCATAAACTAACCTTTTATTCCCTTACCTGCATGGGAATGAAGCACTTAGGAAGTCACACGGCGAACAGGCAGGTTATTTCAACAGACTGTAGCTGGGTGCGTTTAGCATGCCAGGCAGTTGAGGGAAGGATTTACACGTCGGGCTCCCACCGTGCACACCAGCCGTTCTGTTTGCCGGCGGGGGTAGGGTCAAGATGGCACGCACGTGTGCTTGGTCCTGGGCTCAGCTTCCGTAAGAGAGAAGTGCTGGGCCCGCAGGGCCGACAGCGTGACCACGTGACACGCACCGAGCCCGGCCGAGTTGTGCGTTTCCAGGGACTTAGCGGTGGGCGGGTGGGGGGTCGGTTGAGCGTGGCTGGTGCAGCGCTGCCGGGGGTGAGGGGGAGGGTGACGGATCTTGGAATTCACGCTGAACAAGGAGGGGTGTCAGGTGCTAGCTTGGGGCGGATGGTCCCAGGGATGACAGTGTTAGTGGGGTCAGCCTCGGGAATAAGCTGGAGGACAGACGTGGTGGTGCAGATGTGGACACGCAGCAAGGCCGGACGTATGACCTTGTTCGTATGGTCGGGTGAGCGATCCGACCCCAGGGAGAGGAGAAGGCCAGGGAGCCCATGGGCCGGGCATGCACCTGTGTGGGACCGTGCACCCGCGTGCGTGCATGCGTGCGTGCGTGTGTGAGAGAGAGCATGCGTGCGAGCGTGCGCCTGTGTGCGTGCGTGCGTGCGTGAGAGAGAGCATGCGCCTGTGTGGGAGCCTGCGCATGCGTGCGAGCGTGCACCCGCGTGCATGCGTGCGTGTGTGAGAGAGAGCATGCGCCTGTGTGGGAGCCTGCGCATGCGTGCGAGCGTGCGCCTGTGTGCGCATCAGCGGCGTGCAGGACCACGCCGAGTGGTTTCTTCGCCTCAGAGGCGTCGTGAATTGAGGTGAGTTTTAAGGCGCTGTGGGAAAATTGTGCCGACGGCGTGGCGCACTTGCCCTGCGCGTGTCCAGCCCCCGACGTGGACGCAGGGCTTGTGCCCCCGTGAGTGGTGTCGGGAGGTGATCAGTTCAGTGAGGTCGGGGTCCCCGAGCGGGATCGATGTCCCTGCAGGGAGGGACCTCTCAGCTTGCGCGGCCCCGTGCACGTCTGCGGCCGGGGAGGGGTCCCCGGCGTCGAGCCCCCGGCCCCCGACCTTCGGCCCCGATCTCGGAACCCTGGCGGACGAACTCCCCGCCCAGCTGCGAAGACGCCCGGCTCTTGGAAGCCTTGAGGGGCTTTTGTTGGGAGCTCGGGAGAGCTCCTGTGGAAGCTGAATGCTTTGGGGAGGAAGGTCGTTGACGTCCCTGCGGGCTCTGAGGGCACAGCTGCGAATCAGAGGCTGGAATCCGCTCCCGTTTTCCCGGTGGGGACGGAACGGATGTGCCCCGGGGTCAGCAGTGCAGGCGGACGGGCGTGATGCCGGGTTTTAATTAGAGGCAAAAGGCGGGTCCGTGTCGCTCTGGGCGGAAAGGAGCCGCCTGGCCTGGACGCTGGAGTAGGGGGTCTCCTCCCGGCGGCTGTCACTCTTCAGGGATGGCGTGGGGGGAGAGAGCGCTTTGAAGCCGTCCATTCAGTGAGTTTGGAGGCATCAGTGATCAGCGCTCACAGATGTTTTTGAACGCGCATACACACTGCACCGAATTGGGGAAGGTGCGCAGTGAAGCAGAGCCCTCGTGACCCGCGTTTGGGAGCCCCGAGCATCACGGCGGGCACAGGGGCCGAGGGGAGACCCGTCCTCCGGTAAAAATGCCTGATGCTCCGGGCCACTCGCCGCACACTTCAGGGTCCCTCAGACAAAATCAGCATGTCCACAGTGGTCTCTCCTTGAGGACCCAGCACACCGAGCTCAAGGACAGAGTCGTGGAAAGATGCAGCGGGTCCTTTTGGGGTCAGTCAGCCTTTACCAAATGGGTAGGAGATTTTAATGCTTCAAAGTAATTTCGTCTTCAGAAAGGCTTGTGAAAGTTATTAAACGTAAAATTTTAGCAGGTGGGGTGTGCATGTCTCATTTCAAGAAGAATTTGGAGCGGGCTGGCTGGGAGCATATCTGCCTGCTGCGGCGGGGTCAAGGTCTGGGACTCTTGCTGTCCAGGGGACACTTGCCCTTCGAAGTTTAAATCTACGTGAGCTCAGGATGTTTTGGATGCTTCAGTGCTGTCCCGTTTCTCGGAAGTGCTGAGTCGCAGGATCCCACCCCCATCCAGAGAGGAGGGCTGCTCACGGCCCGTGTGGCTGGTTGGGGTCTCTTGGGTCAGATGGAGAGAACCCAGTTGCACTGAGCTTCCCACAGGTGCACGGTGGATCCCTGGCACCACAGCGATGGTCAGGTCCTGCTGCGTCCTGTCAGCGAGGAGAGGCTGGTGCGGACAGGTGGCTGCAGGCCTGGGATGCTCCCGACGCGCCTCCTCGTCTGGGGGCTGTGACCTCTCCCATGAGTTCCTTGGAGAAGTGCGTCCGTTTCTGAGTGAGTTGGTCTCTTGCGTGTGTGAAGGCGGGTTTGCACCTCGCCCATGACAGTGGGCCGACAATGGCCTGTGTGTCCTGTGTGCACCTGCATCCAGACAGTGGGAGGATGAGGTGGCTGCACAGAAGGCATGGCCCTGGCTGCCTTGGCCACGTGTGCGATGGAGGTGAGGCCACAGGATCGTGCAGTTTAATCCTTATGAAGCGCAGGCTGGCATGCGGGAGGCAGGAGGCTGTCCATGCACCGCCAGGGGGAAGAAGGAGTAGGACCCCAGGGAGGTGCGTCTGCAGTTTCTCTGATTCCAGCCTGGCGTATTTGAGGGGAATTCAGGGCTTGGGTCCCTAGGTGTGAGGTCAAGGTCGAGGGGACACGGGCCATGGACAGGCACAGTCCATGGGGCGGAGATGCTGGTGCCCTTGAGGTTGTGTGTGATGATAGAGGAGAGCATGTGTGGCTCTCTGGGCCACGGAGGGGATGATAGCAGGTGTCTGAGAAAGCTGTGGTATCCATGTAAGACGCTGGCCCCAGGGTGACGGGACAAATAAGGAAGTGGGAGCCAGGGGAGGGAGGAGTGGGGGAGGGCCACGCTGCTGAGGGCGGGCTGGCCGCGCACCAGCCACACTCTGGCAAGTTCCAGTCCCCTCTGGGCTCTGGAGCGGCGACATCATGCTTGCTTCCATGTCAGTGAGTGTGCGGAGATGTCACGAGAAATGGAAGCCCAGCGATGGTGGATGAAGTGACCGAACCCTGAAGATAATGTGACACTCAGCAGAGAAGCGTGGGCACGTTGAAGGGACGCCCGTTCACGTCTCCAGGATTCAAATGTCATTGAAACCCCGAAGCTCGTGCTTGTGATCTGCTGTGTCTTCATTACCCAGCTCGCCTGCGTTCTGCCAATGTCTGAAATTTGGCTGTTTGTGCCAATAAACCGACTCCTCACCTGACATGACTTTCTGGTAGATCACCCTGGAGGTTGCAGTGAGCCCGGTCCGTGGTTGAATGGTGGCACGCCCCCACTGGTGCGTGTGAGTGTCCGTGTAGATGGCACACTGGTGTGGACTGCGGGGCGTGCAGCTTCTTCTGGAGCCCGCGGGGTCTCAGTGTCTCGGGTAATCGCCAACCTAGAGTTGCTGAGAAATAGGCCAGGTGCATAGGAATCTTGGTTTTTTTAACTCTGTGTCTGGTCTTTTTGTGATGGTAAAGTAGCTGTTTTTTGTCACATTGACAGGTGCATCTTTTGAGAAATGCTGGCGACGAAGTGACCATCACTGTTGAGTATCTCAGGGACGCGCCATCATTTCTGAAGCTCCCGTTAGGTAAGGGGTGGCGAGATCTTCAGGGGCCCAGTGGCGTTTCCTTCTCCCAACACTGTTTATCCACACGGACGGCAGTGGCTGGTGGGTGTGACTCAGGGCCCGAGCTCGTGCTCAGGGGGATGAAGGACATGGATAGACACCTCAGCCGTCCGTGTCCCTGAGACCCTGCATTTTCACACACCCCCAGGCCTTTCTAGAGAAGGCGCCCTCAGACTGCTGTGTCGATTGATTAGCCGTAAACCTCCTTCTTTAGGTCGGCTCGCTGGTTATAGTCACCTACATACACATACATACAGAGAAACCAAGTTTGCTCTTAAAATATCAATGTCGACTTGAGGAATTTATGCCGAGAAAGGATTATAGTAAGTCTATACTGTGAAGTGCCTTCCCCGCGCTCACGCCGGGATTTAATTCTCTCTCGTGCCTAAGGTGTGATCCAGTTGTAAGTGATGAATCACACATCCATGAGGATGTTTTACTCCAAGTAGTCACCATGACCTTTACTGACTCTATGCGGCCGCCATGTTTTTACAACATGTGTGAGTTTATCTTCCTTCCAGGGGTTGAACAAGGGGTTGGGGTGCTGTCCTCGGCAGCCAGAATGGGCGTTAGGCACCTTCATGCTCGCGGGGGCTGCGGCTCTGCTGGGGGCCCCTCGCAGTCAAGTCTCTGGCTCACCGAGCGTGGGCCCTGCCCCCCTTTCCCTCACGTGGAAGAGCAGCCCTCACCCTGGGCTCACCCCGTTTGCCTCGTTTCCTGTCCCTCTTCTTCTGCTCCCCTGTAGTGGAGCCCGCCATCTGCTGCCGTCCGTGGGCCCAGGTGCGGCTCCCTGGGCACATCGGTGGCAGGAGGATCCTCGTTTGACAGCAGGTCGTTGAACTCATTCAGCTTTCTGCTTTCCCTCCTGGAGAACCTGAGCAGATCAGTTTCAGGAACTGCATGTTTTCCCATCAGAGCCCAGTGGGGTAACTTCACCTGTATTCACTGATCGTGGGAAAATGGCCATCCCTCTTGTTGCTGTACAAACACGTCAGTAAGATTTACCGCATGGCCTACCTTCCTGCAAGCCTGCCCGTTGCGATTGGGGCGCTCAATGAAAGTGCTCAGAGGGTTCCGGGGTCAGGAGAACAGCCCGAGGGGCTGGAGAGGCGGAAGGCAGCGTGCCCAGATTAGCGGAAGTGGGAGTTTTAGCCGTCAGGCCAGCCATCCAAAGACGAGCAAAGACCATACGTAACACCGCGTCACATCCTGTGGGGCTTGGGGGAATATGGACTGCAAGAGGAGCAGCCACGGTGCAGGATGTGTGTAGGTCCTGGGAGCTGGTGGGGCTCCAGTCCTGGGTGGACTGTCGACCCGGGTCGCCCCTGGCCTGCCCACCGGCTCACGGGAGAGGAGGAGCCTCAGGCCTGCAGGCGACGCTAGTAGCTCCTGCCCGTGGCAAGCTGCACCGGGTCCTGGGGCGCAGGGACTGGAGCCCGCGGGCACGTCCCGCAGTTTGAGTGAGGAGGCAGGCTGGTGTGGGTCGGTCTGCTTGGCTGCAGTAATAAAGCACCGCAGCTGGGCGGCTTGGACAACAGAGGCTTCTCGCTCCAGGTTCTGGAGGCTGGACGTCGGGTGAGGACCTGGTTCGTACACGCCTCTCCTGGCCGTGTCCTATGAGGAGGAGCAAGGGAGCTGTGGGGGCTTTTTACAAGGTGACCTCGTCACCTCCCACAGGCACCCAGCACCTTCACGTCGGGGGACTGGGGACACGGACGTTCAGTTCACGACAGAGAGAGGTTCGGGTGAGACACAGAGGTTAGTGTAGGTGGGGAAAGTGCAGCGGAAGCTTCCTTCCCTGACAGCAAGAGGGCTGCAGAATTGTCTGTCCTCTTTTTTCTAAATCTCAGAGTGTTGTAAAGAAACATGGCTGGAAGAAGCTGATTGCACACAGGGCTTAGTGGCCTCCTGACCCTCTGGGTCTGGGTTCAGACTCTGAGCAAGGGCTTCACAGTGATTCTTTCCAGAAGAATGTAAAGGCTGGTGAGTGTTGGGCGTGCATGTGGATATCACGTGCGTGGCAACGTGTCCACGGAGGGCGGTGCCACCAGGTGGTCTGTGTGTCTGCCTCTCTATCAGTCTGTCTACCTGTGCGCCTATCCGCTTGGTGTCCTCGTGCGTGGCTAGAAAGCTTATCACGTAACATTGCAGCAGAAGGCACGGGGGGACGGGCAGGGGCTGGCGCATCGACACTGAAGATGGTCACGTGCTGGCTTCATCTGCCGTGTCTTCTAGGGGAGGTGACTTCCGTGGCAGAGTGGGATGGGTGGGGTTTCCAGGCCACCTTTCACTAACGTGACTGACAGCGCAGAATTCAAACAACCACAGTAGCATCCTGAAGCTGTGGTCGGAGAGGGATGCCCTGCACTGAAGCCTGTCAATATGGAGCCACCCCCGGCCTGAGGTGGCCATGCCCCCGTGGTCACGGGATCGTTGTGGAACTCTGACGCGTCAGCCGGAGCTCCTGGAGGCTGTTCTGTTGAGAGATGATCACAATGATGCATAGCCAGCAGCCTCGTCACTTCCCCCGTGTTGCTGCTGATGTCCTGGCACCACCTGGCTGAGTCCTCGGGACCTGCATGGTGAGCTCAGCTGGGCACATGGGTCAGCATTCCTGTAAAGGTGCTCACGGTTCCCATGGGGAGTCAGACGTGGCCTGCCATCTGAGCCATGTGAGCTCTGCCTCCCAGACTTCCCACGTGGCAGGGACGTTGAATTCTCTATCCATTCAGTATAAATGTCTCTTTTGCTTTTATTTGGTTCTTTATAATCTACAAGAGTTAAAACTTTAGTATCCTAAAAAATTTAATTATAGTGGTCATAATCTCTCCCAAAATTCAAGCAGTTTCCTCTGGTGAAGCCACAGCGAAGGCAAACTCGCTCTTGCCTGCTCAACCCTCGATCCTACGATAGGTCATTGCTGGTGGGAGCCAGCCACACACTAGAGCAGGGAACGAGCCTGGGACCCGTCCATCCTGTGTCCTCTGCAGCTGCAGCTCTGTCCTCACGCCCCATCTGTGTCTGTATCTGGAACCATCAGTCCCGTGTCCTCTGCAGCTGCAGCCCTGATCTCACGCCCCATCCGTGTCTGTATCTGGAACCATCAGTCCCGTGTCCTCTGCAGCTGCAGCCCTGTCCTCACACCCCATCCGTGTCTATCTGGAACCATCAGTCCCGTGTCCTCTGGAGCTGCAGCCCTGACCTCACACCCCATCCGTGTCTGTATCTGGAACCATCAGTCCCGTGTCCTCTGCAGCTGCAGCTCTGTCCTCACGCCCCATCCGTGTCTGTATCTGGAACCATCAGTCCCGTGTCTTCTGCAGCTGCAGCTCTGTCCTCACACCCCATCCGTGTCTGTATCTGGAACCATCAGTCCATGTCCTTGGGAGTTGTGGAGGGTGCGGGTAATTAGGGAGGTGTTGACTCTGCTCTCGAGTCAATGTTAAGCCAGTATGGAGAGCCCAGGGGGAGACGCTGAGAGGCAGACTCAGTGCTGGCCTGGGGAAGCACTGTGCAGTCGGCAGCTGGTCGAAAGCAAGAAAGAAGCATGGTTGTCAGACACGAGCGAGCACCACTGTTGGAACAAAGGAGGACCGGGTGCATTTCCCCCGAGTTCTTGGGGCTATGCACTTCGCCATGCACACAGGAACGTGGCGTTCAGTGGGAATGTGAGGTCCTCACAGATTTTATATAGACGGGAGAGGGATGCCACAGGGGTGTATCAGTGGGTGCCCCATGCATCACACAGCGACGGGGCAGGATTGGAGGCAGGGAAGGCTGGCTGCCGAGCTCCGCGTAGCTCAGCACACATTTCTGTCTACAGTGAGCAAGGCTGGTGGAAAGTCAGAAATCTGGATTTTTAATGCAGTGCCTTGGCTTTTCTCACACAAAACAGATTTGTAGAGGTGCCAGGGTGGCTCCGTCGGTTAAGCTGCATTGGGCTTTGTACTGCGGGTGGAGTCTGCTTGAGATTCTCTCTCTCCCTCTGCCCTCCCTGACTCCTCCTCTCTCCCTTCTTCCCCTCTCACAATAAACAAACAGATTTACAGATCAGAGTCCGCTTCCCCTTGCCAGTTGGGTGGCCCCACCAAATGGGATTCATTGCCCTACAGGGAGCTGCTGCGGGTGCCCATGGCTCCCCAGCAGGGGGCCTCGTTCAGAGGGGTGGGTGTAGGTGACTGAGAAGAGAAACCCTTAGCTCAGAGTGGTGACTGGCTGACTGCAGGTGAGGTGCGGGCATTTCCTGGCCCTGGACCTCTGCTCTTGGCCCGATCACAAGGTGTTTGTTTTTAAATACCACTGTCCACAAATCTATATGTTTCATATTTGTGTTTTCTACTAAAGCACTTTGCAGTGCCAACATAGTCAGAAAATGTCAAACAGATAAGTAATTTGAAGATTAAGAACAGAAAATCAGAACTAGTGTTTAAAAAATCAGCCGATGTGATGCTAGTGCTGGAAAGGACAGGGTAGAGTCCCCAGGACCCATGCTGACAGTCCCCCGTGCCCTGTGGACGCAGGCTCTGAACCCTGGTGCTGCAGCCTCCGGTCAGGTGGCCTGTCGTCCCTTGTCTGCCCCATTTCCTGTGTGAGGCCGGATTAGTGGCGGGGGAGGCCACAGGGCCCCAGAGCAAGGCAGGTGTTGGCGGCTCAGCCTATAACCGCCCATTCCGCGTGAGGGGTGGGTGTGGGGTCCTGGGTGCCTGCCTGGTGCTTCGGGAAACAGCAGGTGCTCTAGTCCAGGGCTACCCGTGCTCTGTCTGAGGGAACGTCTCTGCTTGTTCGCAGGGTCCCCAGGGCCAGCCAGCAACCACGGCAGCCGGGCCTGCTCTCCACTGTTTGACAGCGGCTTGCATTTGAACGGCAACCCCACCAGCACAGTAAGCGCGGCTTCTCTTCCTCTAACTTAGCGGGGTATCGGTCAGCACAGACGCCCCAAGATGGAGAGGTCACGCACGGTGACAGATGCAGAGGACAGACGTAGGACAGGATGGGGGAGGCCTCGGCACCACAGTGTAGTATGTTGTACTCGTGATTCGTTATATCTCAGCAAGCAGGTGGGCATGCTCAGCTCTGAGGCAGATCTCACAGTCCTGCTCTGATTTGCCCGAAGGCTGACCTTGTTTTCAGGACGCCTCTGTCAGGCTCCCTTGACAGGGACACTACACAGGGTTTGTTCCCGAATCAGTAGAAGCCCCCCAAGCAAGCACGATACTGTGTACTTGCAGTGAGTGTTCATCATGCTCCAAGTCCCCTCCCCACCCAGAGAACCGCGCAGCTGGGCCAGAGCAGGGCAGTGGCCTGGCCGCGTGGCCTCCCCCCACAGGGGCCCGATCCCACTTCCGCACAGAGGGCCTGCTGCAGCCTCCTTCCAGGATGCAGGCTCCTCGTCCACGGCATCAGTGGACGCAAATCAGAATCCCGTAAACAGTCTGAGAATGTTTTATCAGAAATCATACCCAGTTGCACTCCTTACACCACCGGATGCTGGGCCTGCAGTGGGACCTGAGAACAAGGTCCGTGTTCAGACATAACATTCTGAAAATAACATTGTTTTTCGTTTTAACCTTTTAATGTAGCTCTTGATATTTAAAGATTGCATTTAGCATCTTTGTGAGCTGTGAAGCAAAATACACAAAAGGCCACAAACTCAACTCAGATCAATAATTAGAATATTGTCACTAGCTTTTTAATCTACGTGTCACATCTCTGTACCATTTTCTGGCCCATCCAGAAATAAACAGCATCCTGAATCTTGTGTTGTCATCCCTTTAACAGAAGATAGCTTTATCCGTGTGTGTGTATATATATGTATGTGTTTTTGTCTGTGTATATGTATATATGTGTATCCCTAAAAAGGTGCCATTTCATTTTGAGCCTTATAAAATTTTACTCTGTTATAACATTCTGGGATTTACACTTTTAATTACCGTTACGTTTTTAAGATCCACAAATGTTGTGGCATATGGGTCTAATGTTTTGTTTGCTCGTTGCTATGTGATGTTAATTCTCTGAATATACTACAATTTATTTATCGATTATTGATCAGCAATGGACATTTGACTTGTTCTGTGGGCTTCTCTCAGTGTTGTTGAAATCAGGCTGCCACAGACAGAGGTCGAGTATGCCAGTGTTTGGTTTCTAAAGTAACGCCTCCTTCTCTCCACACGCGTGCACGCGTGCACCTGCTCCCCCTCCCAGCAGCACTGGGGAGTCCCTGCTGGCCCGCGACTCCCGCACTGCTAGGTATCTTTTGGGGCTTAATGCTTTGAAATACAGTGTGTGTAAAATGGCTGTTTCGCTGGGGATTTATTTTCATTTCCGCCATCACAGAGGAGGTCTGTTTGCTTCCTCCTCTGTGTTTACCTTTGGTTTCTCATCATCGGTGAAATGCCGTCCAGCACGCTTGCATGTGGACATGAGGTTGTCTGTCTTTCCCTCTCTGACCCATCAGGATTCTTCACATATGCTTGGAGCTAATACTCTGCTGATTGTCGGTCACAAACCTCTCACAGTTTACAGCTAGTTTTTTGTTGTACTTACACTATTTTCTGGTAAATAGAAGTTAATTTCAGCACAGCTAAACACATCCACGTCTTCCTGCGTGGATTTAGAATCTGGTTCAGGGAAACTTTTCTTTTTTCTTTTTAAAGATTTTATTTATTTATTTGAGAGAGAGAGAATGAGAGAGAGCACATGAGAGGGGGGAGGGTCAGAGGGAGAAGCAGACTCCCTGCCGAGCAGGGAGCCCGATGCGGGACTCGATCCCGGGACTCCAGGATCATGACATGAGCCGAAGGCAGTCGCTTAACCAACTGAGCCACCCAGGCGCCCTCAGGGAAACTTTTCTTATCCTTTGTTCATAAAAGATAACTTGCTTGTATTTTTTCTAAATATTTTCTTGTTTGCTTTTCACTTCATATCTCTAAAGCATATGAGATTTGTTTTTGTAAAACATGTGAAAAATGGGGGTCAGATTCATTTTCTTGTGTAACGACTTGTTGTGACCTGTTTCCTCAGGGGCCGTGGTGCCACCTGGATCCTCAGCCACGTGTCCTGGCCGCAGGTTTACCGCTGAGCCCCGCTTATACTCTCTTTGTCAGTGTCAAAGCCAGTACCACATTAATTGCTACGTGTTTATAATGCATTTTTATCTGCAGGCAAAAGCCTTACCTCCTTTTAATTCACTCTGTTGTTCCCATCCTCTCTCTCCCTGTTTTTCTTGGGAATTTTTAAAACCTCTGATCAGATTCCACAGAAGTCTTCGGATTTTTATTGTAACTGTATGAAATTTAGATCTATAGCGGGGGTCATCTTTCCTATTGCTGAAAGAATCTTAGGTCTTCTTTAATATTTTTCAATCGAGTTTATTTTTTTTCTTTTTGATTAATTTCAACAGAAGATTGTTCATTTTACCACCTTTTGGCTCCATGGATCCACATACCACAGTTTCTACTCATTTTTGTTCCCTTATTCCTTTCATTTTATTTGCATTTTTGTGCTTTCTTATTTCTTATGCTCCAATCTGATAGTCTGTGCCCCTTGGTGGAGTGTGTGGTGATGACTGATGTGTATTCTAGCTTGTTTCTAATCACGGACTTTGAATTTTTATTGGTCCCTTTTTACTATACTCTTTCTCTTCTTCTTGATCTTTATATGCTTTTGGTTAAGTTTTTCATGTGTCTTTTTTCTAAAATTCTCCTTTGCATGCTTGAAATGTATATACTTCATTTGCATTTATTTAGAGCTTGCCCTTGCTTTTTTGCCATATATCTACTTGGTTTACAACATAGAAACATACGTCTTTTCACTCCTTCTGGAAGGATGCAAGGACCTTATAACTCTGTCCTTGTAACTCCCCTGCTGCTGTCATGTGTGTGAGCCCACTCTCACCCCACACAAGTCATGAGTTCTAGGGTCACTCCATGTGGAGAAGTTTGCAGCCTCCTGACCTCATCAGGACTCCTGCATTTGATGCTCTTACAGAATCAGCATCCTTTCTCCTCAAGGACTCTGACTGGAAGTCAAGGCCTGTGGGTGGCCAGTCTGTTTCAAGTTATTTTAAAATGGGTTATTTTCTCTAAACTTGAGCCTATTTCCACTGTTTGTGGTTTCTAGTGGCAATGCCAGGAAGTTTTCTCTTCACGTGGCTGAGGGTCTGGGGGCATTTGCTCAGACAGCTTCCAACGTGGTGACCGAATATGGCCTCTTCTTTGTCTCTGACATCTCGTGTTTGCTGAGGCTGCGTCCTCGGCCTTCATCAGGGTGCACGGCACCCTGCGGGCCTCCCTCCGGCCCCCACCCTGGAACTCAGAATCCGTGCGTGCTCGAGTGCCTCCTTCTGTCAGTCAGAGCCGTTACTTCTCCACATTTCCTTTTGTTTCTCATTTGGCTGCTTTCTAGGAAATTTCCTAAGATTTTTATTTCACTGCTTTTTTCACCTTTGTACAGTATCCTGGTTGAACTGCCTGCTGAGGGCTGTTTTTTTAAGACCATCAAGGATCACGTTAATGCGATTCCTCTTAAATGAGAGAGTTGTACAGAGCGTGGGACACATGCCCAGGAGTCACTCAGGAAAGGTGACGCAGTCTGTGGGAGATGGGGTGCGCACTTGAGAAAGGAGCAGACGGGTTGGGGAGAACCTACCCACTGTCTCCCCAGCACCTCTCTCTCACGGCCTCGAGCCATCTCTGTTCTTGGGCTCAGTGGACACGATCCTTACACTGGTGTGGGCACAGTGCCCAGCGTGAGGTGCTGTGAGTGCATGTCCTCAGCCATCTTCCTCATCCTTATCACAAAAGGGGGAAAGAGGGATGCACAGCTTATCAATCTCTCTAACTAGTCAAACAGTTCGCCTTCAAAACAAAATGTCAAGAGTTGTTCAAAACACATTACAGAGAATCTGAATCTCAGAGAGTCGGAAAATCATCATTTTTTAAAAGATACCAAGACTCAAAATCCTATAAAAATTTTAAAGACCATCTACTTGGTTCTCCAGATGGAAACACTAATCATCCCATTAATAATCCAGCAGCTGGCTTGCTCCACATTCTTAGCTGTTGGGCTTTTTCTCTTCTAAATGCTATTTAGCACTGCAGTCATCCTTTGCACTCAACAGTGGATTATGTCAAACACAGCGAAGTGGTCATGCATCTGTGGGTCAGAGAATAAACAGACCCTGCCCTGCACTTTGTTTTATGGAAAAAGTGAGTTGGAATCATTCTTAGACTCTCAGAATTTCTAATGGTGACATTTTCAGAGTTGCTCAGATCACTTTCATTCTCCCAGGACTGAGCCCAGCTCATCAAGAGACAGAGTTCAGAGCAGCTCTGTAATCACAGGATCCCTCAGGGCTGGGTTTCCGGCTCTTACAACCTATGCTTCTGACCCAGCTGCATCTGCAGCCTCTCTGTGCAGAGGTGGCCAAGCCTCGTGGAATGCACATTCTCCTGTCCGCCATCACTGGACGGGTTTCCTGTGCTGCCTTGTTTATTCTGAACTAACCTTTTAACCACCCCTTCCCCTTCCCAGACGTGACATTTTCTCCCCACCCCCTCCCATAAGACGAGGGTTAGCCCTTGGGTGTGCCTCACACAGTTTAAAATTCTGACTTCATCTGTTTGCTACACTATTTCTCTATCAGAAATCCTCACCGAATGTTTACAACAAAGAAAGTCTCATTCACATCATATCATCTATTTAGGTGATTTCTCCTCTGTCCCCTTGACCTCCCACTTGCAAGCCCCCCTGGCCCCCTACATACCTGGTTGGTGCTCACGCAGGCCTTCAGGGAGGGCACAGAGCAGACCACTCCTTGACGTTTTCATGTCAGGAAGGTTTCCATTGTCTTGAGTTGAGAGTGGGTGCTTTCACTGTGTGTTCTCACTCGGGTTCTCGGGCGCCCACCGGATCCTGAGACACCAGACCCTTGCCTGTCTCCTGCTGCACCTGCGGCAGAGGCAGAATAACACTGCTCTGAGTACTTCCCCTCGTAAGAAAACCTTACCAAAAATGAATAAGGAGCTGCAATTAAAGAAAAAATACCTCATAGTAAATACCTGGTTTTCCAAGTTACGGATTTCAAAACAAAAACAAAACAAAACAAAAACCCAGAAACTCAAAAAGACTGAGGTCATTTCAAAGAACTGAATGATTCAAGAAATGTACTGGAAAAATACATCAAAACACAAAATAAAATTTTACAGAAATTATATGAGAACAGATAAAAACTAGTAAATAATTGTGAAAAAGAAAAAGCAGACATAAAAATAATTAAACCAATAAAACAATGTAACAAATATTAAATATATAAATAAGGAATAAAGTTTTCTGGATGAAAGAACAGCTGGGCTTCCAGGCAGAGATTATGAGTGAATGATAGTTAACTGTTTAATTGAAGGATGAGGCACATACAGGGAAGTATACAATTCAGAAGCAACAGCTTAAGAAATTTAAAACACCCTGGTCAACCTGTAGCACATCACAGATTCTCAAAGCTACCCCTCCCCTGACAAGGAAAAATAATCACTACTTTGACCTCAGTCAACATAGATTAATTAAAAAATTTTTGAATTTCAGATTGATGGAATCATATACTTTGATTTGTTGCCAAAAATCAATCTTAAAATCAACTAGAGAAATCGTAGATCACTTATGAAAAATGATAATTTTATTGACAGCTGATTTCTCAACAGTAACAGAGGAAGACATATAACAGTCCAGTTTCAAAACTATGGAGACAGAAATAACTGTTGATATATCTTTGTGTTCCTCATAAAGCCATCTCTCTAGAACAAGGTAGAAATACAGACGTGGTAATATTAAGAGAATTTGAAAGACTGTGTCACCAGAGAATTTCACTAACAGAATTTCTAAGGAACATATTTCAGGAAGAGAAATTAAAGTGATCTCAGAAGGGCAGTTGGAGATTAAAAGAGGCAAATATGTATGTGAATCTACACAAACATAGTCTGTGGAAAGTACTAGCAGCTGAAGAGAGCAGAGATACAGACTAGTGAACACAGTGTGTATTACTCAGAGTCAGAGGACTGGATTGAATGTGTGGAAGTCCCTCTGTTGTTAAACTGCTTCACAAATTGTAAAACTACCAGTAAAATTAAAGATCAGAAGAAAAAGAACAAATTGCAAAAAACTCTTAGTTAAAAATGCACAAAGAAAAAAATAATAGAAAATAAGGTAACAAAAGAACCAAAGTAAGAAGCTAAATATGAATACAAATATAGTAGTAATAAAATATGTATAAATAGGCTAAGTTTACTACTTAAGAGCCACAGATGATTTCAACCTTTAAGAAGATTGAAATTAGGGCGCCTGGGTGGCTCAGTTGGTTAAGCGACTGCCTTCGGCTCAGGTCATGATCCTGGAGTCCCTGGATCGAGTCCCGCATCGGGCTCCCTGCTCGGCGGGGAGTCTGCTTCTCCCTCTCCCACTCCCCGTTTGTGTTCCCTCTCTTGCTGTGTCTTTCTCTGTCAAATAAATAAATAAAATCTTTAAAAAAAAAAAAAAAAGAAGATTGAAATTATATCAGAAATCTTTTCCAATCACAGTGATATGAAACTAGAAATCCACTACAAGGAGAAAACTGAAAAATTCACAAATATGTAGAGATTAAAACACATGCTGCTGAGCAACTAATGGGTCAGTGAAGAAATCAAAATAGAAATCCAAAAATATCGTTAGACAAATGAAAATTATGAAATGCAACATGCCAAAGTGTATGGGATGCAGCCAAAGTAATCCTTAGAGGGACATTGGTAGTGATGAATACCTGCATTAGGAGAAAAGAGAGAGCTCAAATAACCCAACATTATAACTCTAGGAACTAGAAACAGAAGAACAGACAAAGCCCAAAGCTGGTAGAAGGAAGGAAATAATAAAGAGCAGGGTAGATATAAATGAAATAAGAACTAAATAGACAATAGATCAGTGAAACCAAGAGCTAGTTTTTTGAAAAGATAAACAAAATAGACAAAATTTTACCTATACGCACCATGAAAAAAGAGAGGGGACTCAAAAGAAGAAATGACTGATATTACAGAAATACAAAGAATCACAAGACCACTGTGAACAATAACATGCCAACAATCAGATGACCCAGCCGAAATGGATACATTCCCAGAAATATATGACTAACTGGAACTGAATCATGAAGAAAGGGAATATCTGAACAGACCCTTTACTGGTGAGGCAACTGAATCAGTAAGCAGAAACTCCCAACAGAGAAAAGTCCAGGACCAGATCACTTCAACAGTGAATTCTATCAAACATTTAAAGAATTAACACCAATCTTCTCAAACTCTCCTAAAAAATTGAAGAGGAGGGGAGAATTCCAAACTTACTGTGCGAGGTCAGCATCAAACTAACTCCAAAACCAGGCAAGAAAAGAAATTACAGGCCAATATTCCTGATGAACATCGATGCAAAGATCCTCAACAAAATATTCGCAGACTGAATTCAACAGTACAGTACAAGGATCGTACACCTTGGTCAAGGGTATTTGTCCCAAGGATGCACGGAGGTTTCACTATCCATAGTTCAGTCACTGTGCTACCCTGCATTAACAAAACAAAGGACAGAAATCATACCATCATCTCAATAGGTGCAGAAAAATGTCATTCATAAAATTCAACATCTCTTCATGATGAAAATGCTCAACAGACTGTGTACAGAGGGAATGTATCTCAACGCAATAAAGCCCACCATATATGATAAGTCCACAGCTACCAGCGTACTCGGTGGTGAGAAGCTGAAAGGTTTTCATCGAAGGTCAGATGCAGGACAAGGATGCCACCCTTCCTAGTCCTATTCAGCATTGGACTCAAAGTCCCAGCCAGAGGAATTAGGCAAGAATAGGAAATAATAGGCATCGAGATTGGAAAGGAAGAAGTGAAACTGTCTCTATTTGCAGTGACATGGTATTATATAGAGAAAACCCTAAAAACACTACCAAAAACTGTTAGAAGTAATAAATTGAGCAAATTTGCAGATATACAAATATACAAATACACAAAAATAAATTGTATTTCTGTACACTAATAACAACTATCAAAGTGAAAATTTAAGAAAATCCCTTTTGAAATTGCATGAAAAAGAATGAAATACCTAGGGATAAATTTAACCAAGGAGGTGAAAGACCTGTACACTGAAAACTATAAGACATAAATGAAAGAAACTGAAGAAGGCACAAATAAATGAAAAGATAACTTATGATCATGGATTGCAAGAATTAATATCATTGAAATGTCCATACTACCCAAAGCAATCTACAGATTCAGTACACTCCCTATCAAAATTCCTGTAGCATTTTTCACAGAAATAGAACAATCCTGAAATTTGTATGAAGCCAAGAAAAAACAAAAGCCAGAGCAATCTTGAAAAGAACAAAGCTGAAGGCATCATGCTCCGTGATTTCAAACTATATTACAAAGTTATAGTAATCAAAACCATCTGGTATTGGCATAAAAACAGACACATAGATCAGTGAGCCCAGAAATAAACCTATGCTTATGTGGTCAATTAGTTTATTACAAAAGAGCTGAGAATATACAATGGAAAAAAGAGAGTCTCTTCAATAATGGTATTTGGAAAGCTGGGCAGCTACTTGCAAAAGAATGAAATTGGACCACTTTCTTACACCATACACAAAAATGAACTCAAAATGGATGAAAGACTTGGATGTAAGACCCCAAACCATAAACTTCCTAGAAGAAAATGTAGGGTATAAGTGCCTTGATATATTAGTTTTGGTGATGATTTTTGAAATTTGACCCCAAATGCAAAGACAACAAAAGCAAAAATAAACAAGTGGAACATCACACAAAAAGGCTTCTGCACAGGGGCACCTGGGTGGCTCAGTTGGTTAAGCGTCCAACTCTGGATTTCTACTCAGGTCATGATCTCAGGGTTGTGAAATTGAGCCCCACATCAGGCTCTGTGCTCAGCAGGGAGTCTGCTTGAGGTTCTCTCCCTCTGTTCCTCTCCCACACTCCCTTTCTAAGGAAAAAAAAACACAGTGAGGTATCACCTCACACCTGTCAGAATGGCTAGAATCAACAACACAAGAAACAACAGGTGTTGGGATGATGTGGAGAAAGGGGAACCTCGTGCACTCCCGGTGGGAATGCAAACTGGTGCAGCCACTCTGGAGAACAGTATGGAGGTTCCTCAAGATGTTAAAAATAGAACCATCATATGGCCCCACAATTCCATTTCTGGGAATATATCCAAAGGCAATGAAATCACTGTCTGGGAGAGATCCCTGTATTCCCATGTTCACTGCAGCCTATTCACAAGCACCAAGATAGGAAGCAACCTCAGTGTCTACTGATGGATGCATGGAACAAGAATATAGGTGTACCTACATCTACATCTACAATGGAATCGTGTATGGCCTTAGGAAAATGGGAAATCCTACCATTTGTGACAGCTTGGATGGACCTTGATGGGATCATACTAAGTGGAGTGAATCAGAAAGACAAATACTGTATGATTTTACCGATATGTAGAATCTAAAAAAAAAAAAAAGAGAGAAACATCCTCATAGAAACAGTGACAGATTAGTGGCTGCCAGAGGTAGGCTGGGAGGAGGGGAACTAGGTGGACGTGGTCAGAAAGGAATAGTAATTGTGATGATAACCGCAATGACAGCTACGATTTACGGAGCAGGTTTTCTATGGCAGGAATCCTTCTAAATGCTGTGTATTTATCGTGATTACCTGCTTTGTGCAGAAAGGGGTAAACATGGTACACAAGATGTTAATTCATTTACCAAGGAAACGCAGCTAGTGCATGCCTGAGTTGGAATTTGACCCACTGCATGCTCTGGGCCTAGAACTCTGCCTTCTGTAATGAACAGCTTTGTAGCGTTTACTGTGTACTCAGTATGCTTGAGCACCTCCTGTCTATTCATGCAGTCCTCATCACCCCGTTCAGGCAAGCCCTTGATTACTGCCATTTTACAGGTGAGGAACTGATTCTCGGGAAATTAGTAGCTCGCCAAGGGGTATAAATGGTGCCAGGGTGTAGACCAGAGTGTGGACCAGGCAGGCTGGCTGCAGAGGCTGAGAGAAGAGACCGGGTGATTTAGCTTTAGGAAAATACTTTTTCCGTCAGTCAGCCATTCATCTGTTAAACAACCATGATTGAATACTCGCGTATATAAGTGTATTTTCTAGTCCCTGGGGATTGTGGTAGCCAACAACCTCAAAGATGCCCACGGCCCAATCCCTGGAGCCCGTGAAAGCGTATGTTACAACCATGCAGAAGGGACCTTGCAGGTGTGTCTGAGATCCGAGATGGGGAGGGGATCCTGGGCTGCCACGGGGCCGTGTACTCGCTGTTCCCCGTGTGAGAGGGGGTGTGGGACAGCGAGGATCAGACTTGCCACCGGCGACCACGAGCACCAGCCCTGCTCACACCCTCAGAGTCCTGCCCTCCTGCAGTGATAAGCAGTGTTTGTGTCGTTTCAGCCACTGAGCTCAGGGCTAACTTGTTGCATGGCAGTTAGGACGCTGATGCTGAAGTCAGAATGGAGCCACATTTTTACACAACTGCGGCAAGACTCAGAAGCTCTCGTATCCCTGTTTGAGATGGGTTTGTTTTTCCCCGTTATTATTAGTTCACAAAATGTTGGCTTTTCCCCTTGTAAATCAGAAATGACTGTCTCTTAGAACTTTCTTCATCCTTCATCCATCTTTGTCACACGGATCCAAGCTGTGTCTAACAAGCTTTATGCAAGACGTGGCTTCGTCACATTGATGCGTGGCTGCATTGGTTACGGGATTATGCTGGGGCGCTGGCTCTCCTTCGAAGCCCGCAAGCCTACTTAATATCATATTTTTCTAGAAATAATATTTTCCCATCCCCCTCTCCTTTTCATCATGTGCTTCAGTATTTTATTGATCCTTATCTTAAGTAGATTGGGTAATGGTGCCAAGCCCGCTGGCTTCCAAACACCCATGAAGAGTCTAGGAAGAGTCAGGTCCTATTTTTTCTCCATTATTCATGTTTCATAAGAGATTTTTCATCTTATGATAATAACGATTTCAGTTTGAAGAATATGGCAACAATCTGTTGTCAGTAAAATTCATTTGCTTTTAATAATGGTATTGTGATATTTAAAAATTTATACAGTGTAAGTAATTTAGATAGCTGTCTTCACAAAATTAATGAATTTATATTTTAGAATAACAGACTAAATGTTTCCACTCATGTCAAATTTAAATAGAAAAATTATTTACGTATTTCTTATGAAATGCTAAGACCATACTGTGTGGCACTTGCTGGTCATTCCTGAGATGTATGTCTTAATTTAGCTGTGGGAAACAATTTCAGAATAAACCTTTTCCCTCAATAATAATTAATATTTGATGGCTACTTGTGCCTTTAAGAGTTGCTCCTTGGAGAGAAAACAAATGAGAAATATTATTTCAGGGGGGATCCCACTGGATTAAAACAGCCACCCCACTGTGGAGATAGCCAAGCAGCTGGGGAGAAGCTGTCTCCGTTTGCTGGGGCTCTTCTCCTGAAGCGCATGTGGAGCTGGTTCCCAGCAGCCGGGGTGGCCTCACCAGGGAGCCACTGTGGGCTCCTTTCTGCATGCGCCACAGGCTCGCGAGCCCTGCCGGGGGGTTCCTGGCCTCAGGGCACTCCAGCGGGGAGGGTCAGTGCTGAGGCACACAGTGCCCATTTTCTGGACACGCGGTGCTCTCAAAGTAAATGAGGACAGGAACGGCAGGAAGAGCTGAAGCTGTTAAACTATCTTAATTCTGGGTCTATTTAAAGAGAATCAGGCAAGCCCCCACCGTGTGGGGCCCATGGCCCTTCTCTGCCCCAGAGGGAAGAGCTGCCCACGAGAGTTGACCGATGAAAAGCAGAAGCAGAAACGGGTCGTAGCTCAAGCCCACGTGAACCACATTGGGCCAAACAACTGGTCCGGGGGGTCACGGGGCCAGCCCAGTGGTCACGGCTGCAAGGCCTGCCTGCCATGGGACAGACGGACAAGTGCATGACTTGCTCTGTGAGGAGCTTCATGGTTTCCCTGGAGGCCGCCCGGGGAAGCTCGTCCCGTGTGCCTGGTCCCTCCGTGTGGGTAAGGCTTCTCCCTGGGGGCCCCTGGCAGACGTCCCCCGAGACCTCTTGTGCAAGCTGCTTACCGCCTTCGTGCTCTGAGCTCCTGAGGACACGAAGCCCAGCATGTCCAGACACCCCCACAGCACCCAGCAGGTGCAAGGGAAGCAACCCTCCTGTGTCCGTGGGGGGAGGAAGGACAGCCAACACCCTCCAAACTCAGGACCGCAGAAGCAGGCTCACGGTGGGTGCCCGTTACTTGGCTCCTCTCCTGGTGCCTCCCTAGAACTAAGACACACTGCAGCTGAACTACGCAGTCACATTCGTTTCGGGGAAGCCCACACTTTTGCAAATGGAAGTGCTCATGTCCCCATGATGGTCCATTTAGGAGTTGTTCCTCCCTGAAGATTGTCAGTAAGATTCCAGCAAGCTGTCCATGACAGCGCAGTCGGCCTTGGCACAGTGGGTCTTCTCACTGATTCAGGAGCCTTCTCGGAATGAAAGGTGGTAGGGTCGGGCAGAGGGGAGGAGAGCGGCACAAACTGCCAAGGCTTGGGGACCTCGTACCTGCCACCGGCCCAGCAGCTCAGCGCCAGTGCAGTGCCATTATTTCCCGGAGGAGAAGCCTGCAAGGCGTCATCAGGCAGGTGCTCCCCACTTCCCGCCTGGCCTCCTGAACACGGATTCTTCGCTGTTTGAATGATGGGAAGCCATAGGCATGAAGGAAAACTTCCAGGGTAATTTCTTAGGTGTTGCTTTTCTTTTCCTGAAAAATGTCTTGATAAAAACGTCAGTATGGCACTGGGTGTTGGTGGTGAGAATTTTGCCATTCTGAGGGTAACGGTGGGAATCTGTGTGAGGCAGGTGCCTTGCAGGGATTCGAGCAGAGCTGTTCACACGGACACTTTCACATAGTCTCCTCTCCGCGCTTCCAGACACTAAACAGAAATTTAGAGTGCACTAATGAGGGTGCATCCCCCCCAAATTGGCATCTGTAATGTTTGAGATAATCTTGGCTAAGACCGAAGTTCAACATCCGTGAAAAAGGAGCTGCTGAGAAAATTTAGTATAGCAGGTGCTGGAGTGGATGTGAAACCTGATGACGGAGAACAGGCTCTCACGTCTGTGTTGTGTTCGTCAGTAACCGCACACCTGTATTTCAGGCACAGCGCCGTATCGTCATATGTCACCCTTTCCAGTCTCCCAAAGGTGGCCACATTAACTTTACTTATAGATTAGGAAAGTGAGGATCACAGGGTTACATCCAGGGCCCCAGGTACTGAGTAGCAAAAATAAGTAGCAAGGTTGGAGCAGGGTCTGTGTTTGGGTTAAACAGCGTTTCTCGTTGAGGGGATATATTTGTATGTAATTATAATAACACAGTATTTGTTTCTCGTTTACTTATGTTATACATACTAAGTATGTATGTTTATATAATGCATATAAGTATTTATTTGGAAGGCTGAGTTGATCCGGAGACAGAACAGGATGAGCCCAGGATGGTGTAAGGCAACAGCAGGTGTTGGGGACCCAGCAGAGACAGTGACGCTCAGAAACAGAAGTCCAGGCCTGAGAAGTACTTGCGATTCGGGCGTTAAATTACTGTTCTGGTCTGGGTTTGCCCACCACACACGTGCTGGCTTTGCAGGCAGTTGTGTTGAGACACAGGACCTGAGACCGTGGACGGTCTAAGAATATACAGAGTATATTCCATATAGGTCATCTCCAAAGTTCCACTGAGTGTGTAAATATGACAGGTTTGTTGGTAAATTTACTGATTTAAATTCAGACCCTGAAAGCGTCGAGTAGTAAATTCTAGCTGACAAGTTCTTCCTTCCAAGTTGTGATTTGGGCGTGCGTGGATCTGAGCTCTGATTCAGGAATCAGCACGACCGACATCTTCAGACCCCTGGAAGCCTGGCTTTGCCTGGAGCCCCCCAACTCTTGAGCCCCTGCCCCATATCTGATGACATCGCATGTGCTGTCCCTGGGACGACTATGCACAGAACAGCGTTTGTGGTCTGCATCCCCCATTCTTTTGTGTCCAGGGACCTAGTGAAGAGCATAGAGACCAGACCAGAGCTATTTGCACTGTTGCAGGAGAAGTAAGCACCTGCCACAGGGAAGCTCGCGCCGCTGTCACCACGCCGCCCCCCCACCCCGCCCCACCGGTAGCACACATGACCACCTGCTGCATCCCTCACGGCTCTGCGGGGACCCTCTGGTGTCACAGGAGTGAGGAGGTGAGGGATGCGCCCAGCAGGTGGGGAGGCCGTCAGGACGAGGGCACCAGGAGCCGCTTCCAGGTGGGGGTTGTGGAGGGGCCGGGCCTCCATGGGCAGCCCCTGTGGCCCCTGGGAAAGAACTGCAGAATGGGGTGTGGGCATTCCTCACCCTTGCTTGTGGCAAACGGCTTCCGTGGACGTGGTAGCAACGACATTCCCTCCCACACCTGAAGTTTCAGAGAAATCTTTGTAGTAGATTTCTACTAAAATCACATTTAATTATACTATTTTAATTTTATAGTTTTGTATGAGCAGCAGCTAAAACTTAGAGTTCTTTTGTACTGAAAATGTGGAAATAGTGAATTACTGTTCTTGCATTAACTGTAATTTATATTCAATATTTCTGCTTTTCTGTCTCATACAGTGGATTTGCTTTTATGTCAAAAGCACAAAATGACTCAGTGAGGTATATTGTGTGTAAGAAGATAGGCTCCATGGTTTCCTTTAAAATGTCCGGCGTGTCGCGAGGAGTGAAGGACAGAGGGGGCCGTCGTGCTTCTCCTCTGCCTGTGTCTCCAGTGGCACGGCCGTGTCCCAGGCGGCGGGAAAACTGTGTCCGCGCGAGCTGGGCTGCCGTTCCAGGGAGGAGCTCAGCACAAACCACAGGGAAGGATTCGGAAGGAAGAAAATCCTCTGCACAAAAGACAGGTTCCTTCGTTTCAGAGACCTTCAAATATCGACAGACAACTGAAGACATTCCAAGGAAATTAAGTGACACACAGCTAGAAAACTAGGAAATACGTGACTTTTAAAAAGCTACATAATTTTAAACTCCTGTAGAATCACTGACTAAGAATTTATTTAATTTAGTAAATGATACGTTCTGGTAAGGGTCAAACCTTGTGTGGGTTCCAGGTCCCTTTGTGTGGCCTGTTTTAGCTGTAGATTCTTTTTGTGTAAAAAAGGAGCAAAAAGTACTTCTGCTGCTGTCTTAAAATATTGTTACATTAAATAAATATTTGTTTTGTTATTTTGTATTTCGAAGGGTGTGACCATACTCAGTGCCCAGAGGAAAGCGCCGGGCTGGATTCGCTCCTTACTCAGGAGGCAAGGTGGCGCTGCTCAGGCACATTCTCTCGCGGGGACTTTGGGTGGTGGGCTGTCCGGGGCCGCGAGCCCTCTGGGCTGGGTGGGTCGGGACCCTGTGCGGAGGCAGGTCAGTGACATGGAGCTGGCGCCTGTCTGCCTACCTGCTCCTCTGGAGCGCGTCCACGGGGCAAGCGGCCCGTGGGGACACAGAGCGGTCTGGCCTGGCCTGGGCGGTCATCCTGGTGTCACCAGGACGGGCTCATGGCGCATTAAAGGCCCTTGAGGCAGCTCTGGCACTTGCTTTCGCTGTGGCTGGAGAATGGCTTTCCCAGCGGTCGGAACCTTGCGTGTGGGTAGTGGCGTGGTGTCCTGCTTCTCAGGGCACACCCGAGGACCTGGTGCACGGAGCACCTCTGCTGTGGCCCCGTCAGCCGCAGGACATGTGGACAGTGACACTCCAGCTGAACCGCCTCCCACCTGCACGTGCATGTGCAGCTGAGGCAGAAGCTGCCCTGTAGGCACGAGGAGGAAGCCATGGAGGCCTGGGCCATCATGCACCACGGAGACCAACTGGCGAGGAGAACAGTTTCTGAAGCAAAATTACCACGTCAAAGTCACTAAAGAAAGCTGAAGGAAAAATTACAATATAGACACAGCATAATCACCAACACTTTCCCCGAAATGAGCATGAAGCCCGCCCTGTGTCAAGGTGATTACAGTTTCTTAAAAAGACAAGAACACTGAACGTGAATACTGTTTAGAAGGGCCTGTGATACTGCAGTCAAGATAATCCGTCATCAGAGACTCCATGTACTTACCTTAAATTAGATACTGACAGTGAAATTAATTACATAATTATTAAAAAATCCTTCCCTTAAAGAAAAACTTTTCAGAGCAGTGATGCGGAACTCAGAGGTAATAGTTCAGTGTGGCTTCTTTGCCTCTTGTTGCTGAATCTCTGATCCTGAAAAAGTAGTTTCTCGTGTTCGTAACAAATTTAAAATTCCATGCTGGTACGTGGGCCAAGATCCAAAATGCAGATGACTGCCTCATACCCAGTTGTAGGTCTTGTAGGGAAAACCAGTTTATTCAGACTGTGTTAGATTTCTTTATTTTTTTCCATTTATTTTTTAGGAGTATAAGTGAGTTACATCTTGTTTTCCACAAAAAAAAGAAGTGTTTATGAAAGTCTTACATGCATTTTGTTCTAATCAGTTTCATTTCTAAAAGAATGAATTTTATGATACAAGGTCATAACATCTGAGTACGGCAAGGAGTATTTTTTTTTTAAGATTTTATTTATTTCACAGAGAGAGACACAGTGAGAGAGGGAACACAAGCAAGGGGAGAGGGAGAGGGAGAAGCAGGCTTCCCACGGAGTAGGGAGTCCGATGCAGGGCTCAATCCCAGGACCCTGGGACCATGACCTGAGCCGAAGGCAGACGCTTAACGACTGAGCCACCCGGGCGCCCCAAGAAGTATTTTCAAAGCCTGTCTCCTCAGCGCTGTGCGGCGAGGGGGGAAGCAGCATGCTGGGGACACATCTGGGGCTGTCCCCTCACAGTGCAGCCCACCTGCTCTTGGTGTCATGCCCAGACCCCTGGTGACCCCGACAGCTTCTCCCTGTGACCGTGTCAGTCTGGGAGAGTCACATACACTTCACAGCTTGAAAGTATAGTGATAATTGTGACTCTTCCTTCAGTCTCCTCTGAGTTGTGAGGGCCCCACAGGGTCCTTGTTGGCCAGGTTAGTGTGACCGTGTGCGCAGCTTTGGCCCCTCTACCCCCAGCCACGCAGTGCTCTGTGTCACCATGCGCAATACTGAGGTGCTGTGTTCTGCACCATTATGATCGTGTTATAGTACAGCATGAAATTATGTTAAAAATGGGCCCATACCTCCAGCAGGATTTATCAAGGTAGAAATTGCAAACTTGTGACCCACAGGCATGGTCGTCTGCTAGGCAGAACACTCATTTTTGATTGAACACTAAGTGGTATAAATTTGGCTGCTTGCTAGCATTTGAGTCTTTCCTAGGTTTAATAATCATTAGTCTTTATTGATCAAGATAAAAAAGAAATCAAAGTCCCATTGCTGAGCATCTCTAAGAACACTGGGCCATGACAGCCCACCACAAGGAAGCATATTCTAAAGAGCCATGTATAATAACGGTTTGGGCTTGGAGTCTTCCGTCTATGGTCTGCATAATTGAAATGTTGCGTACTACCTTCTCAGTAGCCCCCAGTGAGAAACCACTTTGTAATTGTTCACTCTATGTTAGATCAGAATATCCAAAATTCAGAACTTCAGTAATGCCACCAATTGCTGCCCATTCTAGTGACCTGTTAGTTAATTTCATGGAAATAAATGTGGAAGGAAGCTGGCTATGAGCCCAAGGTGGGTGCCTCAGACTGAATACAGATAGCCCACGAACAAGCATGAGATATGTAGCACTGTGCTCTCATATGAAAATATTATTGAAAATCATTTTAATTATTTAATTTGTTCAAAATTATTTTAAAACTACAATTAATATTTCTGTTTAAAAAATTACATTTAGACCCAAATGTCCATTGATGATGAATGGATAAAGAGGATGTGGTGTGTAAACACGATGGAATATTACTCAGCCATCAAAAATAATGAAATCTTCTATTTGTAATAATGTGGTGGAGCTAGAGTGTATCATGCTAAGTGAAGTAAGAAAAAGACAAATACCATATGATTACATTCATGTGTGGAATTTAAGAAACAAAACAGATGAGGAGGGAAGAAAGAGAGGGAAACAAACCATAAGAGACTCTTAATGATAGAGAATAAACTGAGGGTTGATGGAGGGAGGTGGGTGGGGGATGGGCTAGATGGGGGATGGGAGGGCACTTGTTGTGATGGGCACTAGGTGTTGTATGTAAGTGATGAATCACTGAATTGTGCTCCTGAAACCAATATTGCACTGTATGTTAACTAACTAGAACTTAAATAAAAAATTTAGTTAAAAGTTGGATTTAGATTATGCACTGATTAATGCTTCACCAACCTACAAACATGGATATTTTTTAACACGCTTCTTCCTAGTAACAGACAAAGTGCATGGGGAACTAGAGTATCCCATGTAGGATGGCCCTGCTGCATGGAAGCAGTGTTTCATGATGTGTGTCAGAACATGTGCAATGTCAAATTAATGGAGATTTCAAAGTCCTATCTTCACGCCTGTAAAATATGAATCTCAGAGAAAGCGGCCTAAGAATTTATCTTTTACAGATTCCCTTTATGATTTATATGCACAGTGAAATTTTCAAGTCCTTACACGAGACATTGGACACAGGAAACAAGACTAAGCAGCTGGTGGCATAAATCTCCTATCCAACACAGGTTCTGAGATCAGTGAGCACAGAAAGAACAAGGAGCATTAGAAGCCCACACAGCATATCTTCTGCAGTAGAACCACTACACTCAAAAAACAAGGCACACTTGTTCTCAGGCACTGGGTGGCTGGCAGTCTAAGCCCATGAGCCCTGAGAGAAGGGACATCACAAGGTGAGCACCACCTGGGACAGTGGAACTCAAGCATAGCATGTAGTCCTGCTGCAGTGAGGAGACAAAGACAAGGATGCAGGGTTTCTGAATCAGCCCGAACCTGTGGGGCAAGGCAACAGAGTCCCCTGAAGGAGGTGGTGGGGGTGAGTTAGAAGTTTGTGTATGTAGGTTTTCCAGAAGTCCTTGGTTGAATGCCAGGATACCAGTGCACAGGGAAAGACTTTTCAGTGCCCCTCTGGAAAGGCACTGAGGGGCATGAGCAAACAAAGATACTAGAGGTCTAATAGTGCTGATAACACTGCAAGTCCACCGCACCTGGGGTGGAGAAACTTTTTTTTTTTTTTTTAAAGATTTTATTTATTTATTTGAGAGAGAGAGAATGAGAGAGAGCACATGAGAGGGGGGAGGATCAGAGGGAGAAGCAGACTCCCTGCCGAGCAGGGAGCCCGATGCGGGACTCGATCCCGGGACTCCAGGATCATGACCTGAGCCGAAGGCAGTCGCTTAACCAACTGAGCCACCCAGGCGCCCCTGGGGTGGAGAAACTGTTAACTCCCAGACATGCAGCTCTGAATCCGGAAGGGCTACACCACAGGCACGAAGGTCACCATAAAACTGTACTAACAGAGCCTAAAACCAAGCTTCGGGAACATCTGCAGACGAGACACCTTGGGAGGCAGAATGCTTTAAAGTTATAGTGGTTTAATAAACACCTTTGTTTTCCACAAACCCACCACC
>NC_138378.1:122372368-122394572 GCF_054177405.1 Leptonychotes weddellii | reverse complement strand
AGAAATTATCAGACCGAATTAGAAAGACCCTTACCACTGAAAATATTATTTAAATATAAAAGTACAGACATGTGGGGATTAAGAGTGGAGAATATATGTCTTATACACAGTAACCATAAAAAGGTGGCTTTGTTAATGTCTGACAAAGTAGTCTTCAAGACAAGAATGTACAAAACCAAAGAGGAGTGTTTCATTATGGTTAAAGTATCAACTCATCAGGAAAACATTATAATCCTAAATATGACATGCACCTAATAATAACGGAGCTTCCAAATACATGAATTCAAAACTGGCAGAAATGAGAAATAAACCCATCATCATATTTGAAGCTTTTAATACTCTTTGTACAGAAGTTGATAGGACATGTAGACAGAACATCAGTAAGGACATAAAGGACACAGCCAACCTTATAAATCAACTGGAACCTACCTGATTTTAGATGGAACTACACCCAAAGCCTATAGGATGAACATGGAGCATTCACCAAGATCACATGTGGGGTTATGATGGGCTGTTTAGGATGATAAACACAACAATTCTGTAATTGGTGAATTCTGTCAAAGAAATAATATGTGACCTTCACAAAGTCTTTCAGAGGATAGAGGAAGACGACCCACATCCCACTAATTCTACGAGGCCAGGATAATACTGATGCCAGAACCTTTCAATGATATGGTAAGTAATGAACATCACAGACAACAACCCTCATCAGTGTAGGTACAAAAATGGTCAACAACATATGAAAAAGTCAAAAGGATAAATCGTCCTGAGCAGGTCAGGTATCCCAGCAATGCAAGCCTGGCCCAGTAGTCAAACCCCAAACTTAACTGACAGCACAAGGAATGTGTTTATAATATCCTCAAACTGGAGGCAACCCAGATCCTTCAGCAGGTGAATGCAAACAACAGAATACTCCTCCCTGATGGAAGATGGATGATCTGCAGATACATCTCACAGACTTCCTGCTGGATGGAGCTGAATGCAAATATTTCCCGCATGGTTCTATTTATAGAAGTTCTGAAAGAGTCCAAACTATACAGTACCTGATCTGACAGAAATCAGATCAGCGACTGCCTCAGCTGGAGGGCAGAATTGTCTGCAAATGGGCATAGGGAATTAGGTTCTGGAGCCTTGGGGTGTATCTAAATGTCAAAACTCATCAAACTGTGCGTCTCTCAGTACATGTAGGAAATTTATGCCTCAATGTATTTGTTAAAAATTAGAGGATGAATTGCAAAATCCACAATCATCCATAGTAGAAATACGACAACAATACCTAAAAAGTTGCTTTCAAATCTATTTAAACATAAAGTATTAAAATAATATTTTTTCTTAAAAAATGACTTGACATATTCAGGTGTCTAGCAGAGGTGAGGACGTGGCATTGGTGTTTTTGGCTCAGGAGCGCACGGGAGGCCCGCCTTCCCTCATTCTCGGCTCCGGCCTCTGCACTTGGGGGAATTACGGATGCCGCTGTCAGGCCGCAGCCTCCGCTGATGCTCATTCCTGCAGAATTGTCCTTTATTCCCTCGCGGCTGCCACTCATTCCCACGGGGCCACCAGCTTCTCGGGCCAGGCTTTACTCTGCTTTTCGGATGGAGCCTCAGTCGTGTTAGGTAATCCTGTAAAGCGTGGGGACACTGTTCTCTTCCAGCAAATGCTAATAATTGCTAAGTGACATTCAGATATAAACATCATTCCAAGGGAGTTACTGAGCAAGAGAGAGTTCTCCCCACACAAAGAATAAATAGAACAAATCTTAGTCACTTTCCAGAAGCAGAGTTTCTATTACCGGAAAGTGCTCTGCCTCTGGGCGCAGATGTCTGCCTTCAAGTCCCTTTGTATCAACTGTGACCAGTAAACATTCTTTTCTGATCTTTGATGATGATTATCGGCAGTAGGACCCCAACTAGGTTTTAAAGAGAGAATAGGGAAAAGATCATCAGGAAATACATAAAATGAATGATGAAGTTGGGACCGATTTTTTTCTCTTTTTGAATTTTGTATTTCCCGAGCATTTGGGGTGCAGTCCTATCTCTGCCGTACTCAGAGAATGTAGCCTGAGGCGCTGTTTGTCACACTCGTGTGTACGTGTGTGCAGAGAAGAGAAAGACTGACATGCACTGTGCCTGTGTGTGGCGAGTGAGATATTTGAAGGTATCTTCTTTCATCTACTTTTATTCATTTCCCCCAATTTTATAAATCTTGTATTATAAGTACTTAGTTTTCTTTGAGTTTCTTAAACGTCTCCTTCGTGGCATTTTGGGGAAACAGAAGAGAGGTCTATGAGGGCGTCACCACGGGGACTCCGTACAGCGGGGATGTGCCCCGCCCCACGGCCCCAGCCCTGACGCAGTGTCACCTCCCCCGGCCCCACGCCTTGGCCACACACCTCTGCGGTGCCACCTTAGCTCAGAGTCTGTCTCACAGTCACTGAGGCCGCTCACGGGGAGGGTCCTGGGACTTGGTCAGTCACACATCAGAGTTTCAGAGCGGCCTTTTCTTCTTCAGGGAATCAAACGGAGGAGGGCATGTTTCATGTCTCCCTGCTCTGAAGTCGGCGTCGCCCGTGGCAGGCGGCAGCTGGCCTGTAACCCCTGCCTTACCTGTGTAGGTCGCGGAGCGCTGACAGGTACAGCCCACGGCGCTCAGTTTGGCGGGTGGAAACATGCCTCGTTGCTTCTGCAAGCTACTAAGCTGATACCAAATTGGGGGCAGAAATTAGAATTGAGAACTTCTGCTCTCTGCAGGAGGCACTTCCCTCAGGTGGGCATTCGCTCCCAAGTGTGAAGCTTACACTGGGCACTTGAGCTTCCTGAGGAGATGAGGCTCCAGAAGGTCCACCTGGACTCACTCTGCATGTTGTTCTCGTAGGAGGGCAGGTGCAGGCTTCCCTGCAGGGCTGGGACCTTGACACTTGTGCTGAGACATCTCTCTCAGCAAGAGGGCAAGGAGCTGGACATCGGGAGTGGAGAGCAAGGCACAGTGCCATGGGGGACTCCCTGGCGTGCCCCTTCTCTGCTGGGGCCCCTGCCCTGGTCTAGGAGAGGGCATTGGGACACCCCAGAAAAGCCCACTGATTCTATAAAGGGAGCCTCGTGGAGACCTGATGTCTGCTTCTTACCTGAAACTGGACATTTGGAGCCAGTGGTGCTGAGTCAGGCGCTGCCATGACCTGGCCGATGCCCTCACCCCTGCCCAGGGCTTTCTTTGTCCTCGCTGTGGGCTCCACAGTGAAATGGATCAGGCAGCTGTCGCCCTCTCCCCACCCCCAGAATCCAGACAGGAACTTCGGGGGTTGTCTTGCCTAGAGCCCTCTGCTGAGTCTGCTGCTGGTGGACACCCGCCACGTGGGGTCGGGTCACAAACCTGTGTGCATGGGTTCCGCACTTTCCATGCCCCTTCCTGTTGTCTGCAGGCTCTGCACAGGAGTGGCCTGCTCTCCGTGCCCACCAGCCTCACACTGTGCCCGCACCCACCAGACAGTGTGGCCTTGTGACCTGGACATTGTGAATGTGACCAGTACTAGCAGATACTGTCTCTTGGACCCAGAGTCACTCTGCTTTGACGTTGGAAGTTGGGGTAGCCCCTACGGCTTCCTGGACTCAGCACCTCTCTCCCCATCGCTTCCCCTTTGACCTTCCTCTCTTTTGTGCCATATTTTGTTAAAAAAAAAGAAATAGTTTAAATTCACATAGAAGTGCACTTATTTCTTTCTAGGTCTTTGAGGAAATTATTACATGCTTTCTTAACAGTTGAAATGTATCTGATGTGAATTGGACGGGGCACGGTGTTGGTCCTGCCCTGTACTTAGTGCCTTCTCACTGACTCTGTGACTGTTGGCTCTCCTTTATTTTGTACAGGCTCCATCATCACCTTCCTCGCCCGTAGCTAACGAACCAAAATATGAGAAGCGCTGGCTAGACACCCTGTCAGTTCCGCTGTCTATGGCTCGAATCTCAAGGTACAAGGCTGGAGCGGAGAAATTAAGGTGTGTGACCACTGTCTGAAAGGGCGAAAGCTCATGAACCCCATTCACGAACCAGTTCTTAGTCACGGGGTGCTCCAGAGTATCTGAGTGCGGTTGTCTTTGGGTAGATTGATGAATACGATGTAAGTCGGGCATCAGAAGAAAACAGTGATGGGAGCAGCAGTGGGTTAATTATTAGCAAGCGTTCTGTCCAGTGGCAACGTGACTCTCGTTAGTCCTTTTGAAACATAGTGATTAGAAGAAATTGTATATTCACTTATAAACGTTCACAGAATTAGATTGGAAACAAGACTGCATTCTTGTCCGAGGTGCAAGCGGTTTCAGAAGAGTCATTTAAACTCTGTGGGCCTCATTGTTGTCATTAATAAAATGAGAGGCTAGACCAACATCCATGTTACATGACGCTTGCTAGTTTTTGAGTGTGGTTAATTAATCAGCTTCAGAGATCCAAAGCGTGTCATCTGTGGCTGCCAGGGTACCATGCAAAGGCCAGCGAGTAAGTAGATGGTGCAGTTATTTCCAGTTGTAAGACAGGCATGCAGAGAACTGTGTGAGCCATGCATCTGTCAGCAAGGGAAGAATTTACTGTTTTGAAATCGAGCATTATCTTTGATCTAGTGCGTGCATGCCCGCATGTGTGTGCGCCTGCCAGAATGTGCCCCCGCGTGTGTGCGCCTGTGTGTGCTCATGTGTAGGGTCGGGGAGGGGAGAGGCCTGGGGTCTCTTCCTTCCGTGAAAGGAAAGTCTGTCTAATAATGCTTTTGATGAATGGCTATAATTATAATGCCAGTATAATGCCAGTATTAACTGGCGTTAGCTGCACAGCCTCCTACAGTGAACGTGCACACCCGTGACGGGGTGCTTATGACACCATAGCATGAACGGCACCTCTAAGTTTGAGTTTTACATGTGTGGCCATCTTTGGAAAAGGTCAGTAGCCGTGAAAAGTCAAAAGGTGGGAAGAGACAGATGGAAATGTGGGTAGATGGATGACAGATAGATGATCAATAGGTTGATAGGTAAGTAGGTAGGTAGGTAGGTAGGTAGAAAGAGAGACACAGAAGTAGGTAGGTGGGTAGAGATAGATCGACGGGTAGGCCCCATGTGTAGAGTTAATAGTAACAGAAGCAGCCAGTGTTCTTATGGCCACAGATCCCTGGTAAAATGTGCCTGTGTGTGGTTTTCTTACAACCTGTTTCTTGGTTGGAGCTGGCTTATTTAGGAGGTGAGTAGGGACTGGGGCTCATGCTCTTTGATCTCTGCCTACCCCTGTATTTGAATAAATGGCTCTTGGAAAATTAGGGCCGCTGAATGTCACCAAGCACATGCTGGCCGGCACTCTGCTGTCTCTCTCGAGGAAGGGAAGACGCGGACCAGCTTCTGGTCGGAGGGTCAGCGTGCTTGTTTCTCACAGGCGGTGCCCCCAGTGACGTCCGCAGGGTGTGCAACAAAATGCCCCTTCACAGAGCACAGGGTGACGTCGCCAGCGACGATACCTGCCCGTGTCTTACCAGCCAGGTGCTGCCTGAGGTGCTGAGACGGGTCTCCTTCTTGGCAACAAAGAGCCCGCCCGTCAGGCCACGGGCCGGCGCCCATGGGGATGAGCACGATGTGCCTACGGGATGGCATGCGGCCAGGGCCTGCCGCTCCGCCCTGTTCGGTGGGAATGCTGCTGAGCCCGCCAGCACACTGGAAGCCCTGGGACGCCTCATGAGATAAGAGCATGTTGTTTTATGAAGGCTCTGGGTCTTTTAGCTCTGCTGACATCTTCATGATTTTAAGCAAGGTGTTAATATGGGCAAGAAGGTGCAAAATAGCAAAATATTGAATCGGGACTCAAACTGCATTTGATAAAACCTGTTTGTCCTGACACTGCTGGCATTAACATTTGCATTTGGGGGCTGAGAGGAGCCACGAGGCCCGCCTTCCCTGGAAGACCCTCTGGTCCCATTTTGACCCAAACAGACAGAATCCAACAGCTCCGCTGTATTTTCTCTCAAAGGAGAAAGTGGGGAGTATAAGGAACATGTTCAGAAAACACCAATTCTAAATCAAACTGTATTCTTCCTATAAAAAATAATTTCAAGTTGAACAGTTTTTTAAATCTTGAACAAAGGTAGCCTGGAAAGGGTGTTCAGGACGTGTCTCAGAGCGGATCAGAAACACAGGGTGAGGAGGTAGGAAGTCCGTGGCCGGGGGCCCTGCTGCCATCTTTGGTGGGAAACCCCTGGGATCTCTTCCTCCAGGATTTCCCCCAAAGTAATTGGCTCAGGAATGGTTGAGGTTCCTGAATTTCCTGAAATTTTTTTGGAAGATTCTTTAATGAGTAGATGCCAATGTAAACCTAAGTCATTTGAAGTATTTGAGGATAAAACACCAGCTGTCACAGGGAGACTGCTTTCATTCCCTGCGGCCCCCACAGCCTGCAGGACGGCTCTGCTGGAAGCTCTACTCTGCTTACGGTCGGGGCAGTGGCGGCAGTGTGGGTCGGAGGCCAAGCGGGAGCCGTGCTCATAGGTAGATTATCGTCCCCACTGGTGAAGACTGAATCGTGGGTTATCGTCCCCGTTAGTGAAGACTGAATCATGGGTTATTGTCCCCACTGGTGAAGACTGAATCATGGGTTATCATCCCCATTGGTGAAGACTGAATCATTGGTTATCGTCCCCATTGGTGAAGACCGAATTGTGGGTTATTGTCCCCATTTGTGAAGACTGAATCGTTGGTTATCATCCCCATTGGTGAAGACTGAATCATTGGTTATCATCCCAATTGGTGAAGACCGAATCGTGGGTTATTGTCCCCATTGGTGAAGACTGAATCATGGGTTATCGTCCCCATTGGTGAAGACTAAAATCGTGGGCTGCACAGTAAAGCATGGTTCAGAGTCTCACAGAGAATCATGTGGTTTGGCCGCTGGGTTAGTTGTTGACACGTTTCCCCAACATCACGTGGAGAAGAACATGGCTGCTGGTGGGCTGATGGTTATGAAGAGGACTTTGAGTCACTGTCTGTTCTCCCGGGACCGGTGAGTGCACCCACCAGCATGAGTCCTGTTCTGTCAGGGCTCTCACATGCTGGCGCCTGGCAGAGGGGCTGGCTGCGCATGCTCTGTCCGGCCTGACTGGGCTGAAATCCAGCTAGAGGCCGGCTGCTCTCTTCTGCGGTTGGGAGCCTCTTCAAGCCTTGTTTGGATGGTTGGCAGAATTCAGTTGTTGAGTTTGTAGGACCCCAGGGCCAGGGCCGCTGTCACTGCTGAAGCCCACCCACGTTCTGTGCCATGTGTCCCCGCACCTGCCAGGCAGCACCAAGTTTTCAGTGCGTGGAACCCTGACTTCTGGTCGCTGACCTCCAGACCCCAGTGTGAAGGGATCGGTTGGGCCCAATGATTTCAGACCCCTTCCAGCGGCACCTTGATCTGTGTCTGAGGAAGCTGTGTGACCCTTGGGTGCTGTTCTAGAATCTGCCTGCAGCGGCTGCCCCACCAGCCTGTCACCCTGGCAGCATACACATGTCCAGATACGTCTTAGGTGTGTATCCTCTAAACATGCCATTGGCTTGGTTGTGCTTTTACCCAGTACCTTGGGAAGGATGCTGGTTTGGGTTCCCAGCACCCGGACTTGAGGTATGTGTGTGGTGGGGGGGTGTAGAGAGAAAATGCAGAGAACAAGAGAAACCGCATGCTTGCAAAATGTCCAAAATCATCCCAATGTGAGGAAGCTTCCTGAGATCACTGTGGATGAGGTACCGTAGAGCACGGGCTCTCCAGGACGAGGAGAAGCCATCTGACCGCCGGGGAGGAACACTGTGCATGGGAAAGAGCCCTGGGTCTGGAATCAAGATAGTGCCCTTTGCCTGTGCCTTTCCAGAGCTCCGCAGCTGAAACAGCGAGGCTGTTTCTGATCTCGTCCTTGTCTGTTTGAACAGGTTCGGCAGGAGAAGATGTTAACACTTCACTGCTTCCTGAGATTTTGTGCAGGTAACATAAAATAAAGTTGTAGGTTTAAAGAAGCTTTGAAGTATACGTAATGTAGGGTTACAGCAGTTCCTAATTTTTTGGAATACGAATGCCTACCTGAAGGAAGAAATTCACAATTTGAGTGATTATCACCGAAGAAGAGCATCAGACAATCCAAGTCTGTGTCCCGCGCTCAGTCTGCATGGCTGGGCTCTCCCAGGGCGTGGCTTCCTGGGGTCCCACTCTGGCTCAGTCTGCAGGAGGGGGCTCTCCCAAGGCTTGGCTTCCTGGGGTCCTACTCTGGCTCAGTCTGCAGGGGGCTCTCCCAGGGCACGGCTTCCTGGGGTCCCACTCTGGCTCAGTGTGCAGTGGGGGGCTCTCCCAGGACGTGGCTTCCTGGGGTCCTGCTGTGGCTCAGCCTGCAGGGGGGCTCTCCCAGGGTGCGGCTTCCTGGGGTCCCACGCTGGCTCAGTGTGCAGGGTGGCTCTCCCAGGGCACGGCTTCCTGGGGTCCCAAGCTGGCTCAGTGTGCAGTGGGGGGCTCTCCCAGGGTGTGGCTTCCTGGGGTCCCACTGTGGTTCAGTCTGCAGGGGGGCTCTCCCAGGGCGCTGCTTCCTGGGGTCCCACACTGGCTCAGTGTGCAGGGGGGCTCTTTCAGGGTGCGGCTTCCTGGGGTCCCACTCTGGCTCAGCCTGCAGGGGGGCTCTCCCAGGGTGCGGCTTTCTGGGGTCCCACTCTGGCTCAGTCTGCAGGGGGGCTCTCCCAGGGTGCGGCTTCCTGGGGTCCCACTCTGGCTCAGTGTGCAGGGGGGCTCTCCCAGGGCGCAGCTTCCTGGGGTCCCACTGTGGTTCAGTCTGCAGGGGGGCTCTTCCAGGATGCGACTTCCTGGGGTCCCACTCAGACCAGCCTTTTCCATACCCTTCGTTTGATGTTGGCCTCTAAAAGAGTAAAGAGTTGTTGATCTTGTTTATCTTTCTGAAACACGGAAACAAGGGAGGAGGGGCAGGAGGAGGGAGGAAAGGAACAAAACTACAACTTTGCGTTTTCTGTCCCACTTCTGTCGAGTTTTTGAAAATAACAGTGAAGGGACACCTGGGTGGCTCAGTAGGTTAAGCGTTCAACTCTTGATTTCAGCTCAGGTCATGATCTCAGGGTCGTGGGATTGAGCCCCATGTGGGGCTCCACGCTCAGCAGGGAATCTGCTGGAGATTCTCTCTCCCTTTGTCCCTCCCCCTGCATTCTCTTGCATTCTCTCACATGCTCTCTCTCTCAAATAAAATCTTAAAAAAAAAAAAGAAAAAACAGTGAAGTGATGTCTTACCTCGTACAGCAAGATTCCATTGTTCTTTGTAGGAGATGACCTTATTTTAGAAGAAAGAGCCCATCAGGGGCCAGATGGGCTTCACCATGGTCCTGCTGGAGCTGACACATTGTAGATACCAACATTTTGAAAAGTGATACTACCTGTCAAAATTACCCCGCTAAAGACTCTGACTTATTTTGCAAAGGATGGTCATGTTTAAATATTCATACCAGAAAAGGACTTGTCTGTGGTAATTTTCTGTGGTTGAGAACCCTAAAGGCGCAGCCTCGTGGTGCCTGAGCTGTGGTTGGGCAGAGTTGGGGAGACTGTGTCCGGGGTGGGCAGGCATCTCAGTAAGGGAGCGGCTTATACAGGATGTGGGTGGAGTTGGCGGCGAGAGGGACGGTCAGGAACTCAGGGTCTGGTCTGCATGGGTGCTCGGAGGGTGGGCTCCTGTGGTCGTCGTTAGGCTTCGTGTTTGTCCAGGAGGATGGTGGTGGACAGTGGGAAGGATGGGCCAGACGTGTGGCGGGAGAAGCATCGTCGGCAGTGAGGTGTGTAAGTGTGCGGTCTTTGTCGTCTCTGCTCAGGGTGATCATGAAGAGCACTTGCCCTGCCTGCCCCCGTGCGGCCCGCAGGGAGCCCCGGCCCCCACAGACTGGCAGCCCCCACACGTCAGGCTGCTGCTGTCTTTCTCAACACTCTGGCTCTGAACTTTCTGGAAATTTCATTTTGGGGAGAGAAGGTTGGGTACTCATGTTTGTTGAAAGAGAATGATGCCATTCTAGAAGCGTTCCTACAGACGTGGAGCGCATCCAGGTACACAGAGGTCTGGGAGGCCACTTGTGCGAAGCCATGCTTCTGGGTCAGCCACTTAAGCCCAGCCACCAGAGAGCAGGGAGCTTGACACTGCAGCAGGCCAGGGCTTCAGCCAGGTAATTCCAGAGGTCACTGACCAGCCTGGGGGACAAAAGCCTGCCTCGGAGCCCATGCTTACTCAACACAGAAACGAGGGCCCTGCACAGAGAGGGGAACTCTGTAAATCTTCATCATGTGTTCTTGGTCTGTAATTACTGGCTTCATCTCTTAAAATGAGTCTGTGCGCTTTCTCTATACACTTCTCCAAAGCACGGACCATGAGGCTGGACAGCCGCCTGCACTGGGCATCCTGGAAATTCAGAACCACTCTGAGCAGTAACTGATGTAAACAGTGCTGTAAACTGTGATAAGCTGTGATGTAAACTGATGTAAACTCGCACCTTCCTGCGGCTCCTTTTGGGGACACCGTCACACTGATCCTGGGGGCGCCTCTCCCCTCCACTGTGCCTGCCAACTCAGAAGCACTCCTGTCTCTGTGTCCGCATATCAGATGGCGGTTCCTCAAAGTGGCGTCTGTCCCCGCTGCCTCTGAGGCCCAGTGGCGGTGCCCCCAGGGTTTAGCACCCTGCGTGCAGGCGACACCGTGCAGCCTCACGTCCCCAACATCAGGCCTTGTTCTCCATGCAGGACACATCCTGCAGGCTCCCCTCTCCTAGAGTTTGGGATAAAAACAAATAGGACGGGTTTTAAAGTCAGAAGGAAGGGGTCTTTGGAGACCTGCATGCCTGCTTTTCTGGCTCTTCCGGTGGCTGGTGCCTCATCCTGGCCCTCCTCCCATGGTGCTGGTCCATCAGCCAGAGCCCCCGGCCTGCCCCTCTAGCTGCAGGCTGTCTTCATGCCTCTGTCCTCAGCATCCCATCCTTACAGGGAAACATGGGAACTGGAGGGACAGGACCTTCACCGGCAGGAATGGAGCCATGCCCCGAACGACCCAATTCCTACCCAGCGCCCAGAGCAGCTTGCGTGGGGCCTGGCTGCAGGGGTGTGGGCGGAGGGTCCACAGGTTTCTGAGCAGCTCTGGTGGGCAGGCCTCCCACAGTCATCTCCTGCCCTGGGCCCTGACCCTGGGGCTGGGGCCGCAGGACAAATTGGACCAGCTTTCTAATTACTTTTGAGACCAAACCCAGTGACTTAGGTTCAGCTGGGTTTCCATTCCCACCTCCACCTGGTGGGCAGGCCTGACCCTGTGCCTCCGCAGACCCTGTGGGCTGCCTCCTGCCTGCTGGATGCTCACCCCACTCTAACCCAGAGACCCGATCTCTCCAAAGCACAACTTCTCCCTGAGACCCAAGGTCAGAGGTGTCCCGACCTGGTTTCCGAAGCGTCACATCTGCCAGTCTGTGGAGAGGCTACAGTGGGGTCCTCAGGTGGTGCTGGCAGGGCTTTACTCGTCTCTGCTCAGGAAGCGAAGAACCCCTCAGACAGAAGCCTGCCTGGCCTGGAACTTTGCAGCTGCTCCAACCAGCACCAGGCCTGAGGCGGCATCTGCATCCCAGGGGGGAACACACACAGTGCTCATTCACGTGCCTGGCGCCCGGAACCGCCTGGTGAGTCGGTGATGCTGAAAACCAAACACATATATGTGCAAACCAGATGGCTGCATGGTGGTAACAAACATAACCCGACACTACTCACACCTCGGGCCACTGTCATGAGAACTGAGGCTGGAGAAGCAGAGACTGGGTCCTGTGTGCATCTGCTCGTGTGTGTGTGCGTGTGTGTGCGCCTGTGTGCAACTGTGTGCGTGTGTGGACTCCTGCATGCATGTGTGTGGGCTCCTGTGTGCGTGTGTGTGCACGTGCCTGTGTGCATGTGTGGGCTCCTGCATGTGTGCATGTGTATTTGCGGGTGCACACTTGTGTGCGTGCATGGGCTCCTGTGTGCGTGTGTGCATGTGCATGCCTGTGTGCATACATGGGCTCCTGTGTGCATGCCTGTGTGTGTGTGCGTGTGCATGCCTTTGTGCATGTGTGGACTCCTGTTTGCATGCCTGTGTGTGTATTTGTGTGTGCATGCCTGTGTGCATGCATGGGCTCCTGTGTGCATGTGTGTGTGCATGTGCATGCCTGTGTGCATACATGGGTTCCTGTGTGCTTTCCTGTGTGTATGTGTGTGCATGCCTGTGTGCGTGCGTGGACTCCTGTGTGTATTTGCATGTGCATGCCTGTGTGCGTGCATGGGCTCCTGTGTGTGTGCGTGTGTGTGCATGTGCATGCCTGTGTATGTGTGTGGGCTCCTCTGCGTGTGCGTGTGCACGCCTTTGTGCATGTGTGGGCTCCTGTGCGCATGCCTGTGTGCGTGTGTGTACCTGTGTGTGTGCATGGGCTCCTACGTGCGTGCGTGGGCTCCTGTGTGTGTGCCCGTGTGTGTGTGCACTTGTGTGCATGCACCTTTCCAGTTTCTTGTGACCTTGGGCGTGTTGATTGATCTCTGTGAGCACCCACATCCTCGTCTCTATCGGTGACTGTATCAGGACCTTCTGCAGGGAGTGGAGCGAAGACTAGAACCAGAGCAATACATGCAGTATTTTGCACATTATTACAAAGTCACAATCAATAAGCATCAGGTGGCTGTTTTTATCCTGAGTTATGTCATTGTTGTGGTTTCTTTTTTCTTCTCTAAAATTTGTTAGTTGTTTAAAGATTTACATGGGGTTATGAAGAGAACCCAGCACTTTTGTGGAAAGGACGTAAGAAGTCATTACCCGTCATTGGCCTGTGTTAGAACTGAAGCAGAGACGGGTACGAAGTGCTATATTCTTCTGTTTTACACTCTCTTGAGATTCCTCTTTACTCTTTTTTGTGCTTCCATAAAATCAATAATGTACTATTAGCCGGAAATCGTTGACAAAGGCTTTTTGGGGCTAGAGCTTAAGCATCATGTGGACTAAGAAATTACTGCAAAGACAGTGTGCTGACAGAGTGGAGAGTACAGTGGTCTTGAGAAACGTGCTGCTCTTGGGAATGTTTTTCTTTCCACCTCGGGATGCAGCCCACGACGCATGCCGGGCACACTTGCGGGATGTCCACGTTCAGGGTGAGCGGAGTTGCATCCATGCTGGCCACTGAATGTGGCACATCCCTGTCACCAGCGTGTTTACTGTAGGCTTGCTGAGCCACCTTCAGGAAACGGGTTCAGCCTCCCCTTCTCCCTGACCTGAGCTGTCCCTGTGTGTCCTCAGCTTCCTGCCTACATTGCCAGCCAGGGCTGAGGAGGAATCACTAGGGCCACAGCATGGGTCCCGCACCTCTGCCTGGAGCCCGAGCCCCTCCCTGCCCCACACTGAGGACTTGAGGCAGTGAATCTCCATGATGGAGTTTTGCTCAGGAATCATTTCTTTTTTTTTTTTTTTAATTTTATTTGTTTATTTGACAGAAAGAGACACAATGAGAGAGGGAACACAAGCAGGGGGAGTGGGAGAGGGAGAAGCAGACTCCCCACCGAGCAGGGAGCCCCATGCAGGGCTCGATCCCAGGAACCTGGGATCATGACCTGAGCTGAAGGCAGACGCTTAACGACTGAGCCACCCAGGCACCCCTCAGGAATCATTTCTTGATGCCACTTAGTGTCATGCACTCACTGGGGAACACTTGTCTACACCCCAAGTGTGTATACTCCATGGAACAACAGTTAAATTAGAAATTTAAGGTTTCAGCCTCCAAAAACTGTAACGTATCAGTGTTCAAGGGAGAGAGGGTCATAAGTATTTGGAGAACAGGGGGCCACTAGGAAGGCCATGGAGCATCTGACAGGGGTGAGGATTGGCTGCTGTTGGGTGTCTCTGACAGAGGTATGCATGCATATACCCATAGGTACACGCAGCTGAAAATACTAATTCTGGGAAACTCAGAAAATGCAAATGTGTGGGGACAGTAGGTGAATGCCGTATGGTTTTGCCATGAGCTTCGCAGTACTACCGTTTTGACGTGCATTGGTCTAGACTTCCTGGGAGACAGAGATCATATTGGGGATAAATACATGGGGCCCAGGGTTTCAGGGAGAACAAGACTATAGTCCAACCGATGTTCACGCTGCCTGTTTTTCCCACAAGTCCTATTCCATGTCATCCTTGGTGGAGCCGTCCCAGGTACAGACAGGACCTGGACTCCCTGCCAGGCCTGCTTGCACCTCCGCATCTGCCAACACCCTCGGGACCCTTCGGCCTCATGTCTTCTGCCAAAGCTGACATTTCAGGAAGGCTTCCTCAGTGCTTCCTTTTTAGCCATGAAGCCGCAAGATTGTTTCCACTGAAGTGTGGCTGATGCACAATATCCTTCTACCTTCAGACATAGATGGCAGCAATCTGATGTTTTTATGCATTACAGGATGGTCCTCCCAAGTCCGGTTACCATCTGCCACCATGCCATTGACTGGGCTCCATATGTGTACCTTCGTCCCTGTCACCTGCTTACCCACAGCTGGAAGTTTCCACCTCCCAGTCTCTTCACCTGCTTCGCCATCCCTCACCCCCTCCCTCCAGCCACCACCAGATTGTTTTCTGTATCTATGAGTCGGTTTCTGTTTTGTTTTTTAGATTCCACAAATAAGTGAGATCACACAGTGTTTGTCTTTCTCTGATTTCACTGGATGTAATGTTCTCAGGGTTTTCTATGTTACCACAAATGGCAAGCTCTCACTACTTCTATGGCTGAGTAGTCCATTGTGTGTATGTAATGCATCTTCTTTATCCATTCATCTACCTTTGGACACTTTTTATGTCTCAGCAGATGTGAACAATGCTGCAGTGAAATCGGTGTGCATGTATCCCTTCAAATTAGTGTTTTTGTCTTCTTTGGATAAATACCTAGTAGTGCATTTGCTGGTCACAGAGTAGCTCTATTTTTAACTTTTTGAAGAATCTCCCTACTGTTTTTCCACAGTGGCTGCACCAGTTTTCATTCCCACCAACATTGTAGGAGGGTTCCCCTTTCTCTGCATCCTCGCCAACATCTGTGACTTCCTGTCTTGTAGATTTTAGCCATTCTGACAGGTGTGAGGTGATATATAATCATAGTTTCAATTTGCATTTCCCTGATGATGAGAGATGTTGAGCATCTTTTCATGTGTCTGTTGGCCATCTGGATGTCTTTGGAGAGATGTCTATTCAGGTCTGCCCATTTTTTAATTGAACAGACTCATAAATTTGTCATGTGGCACCTCGATACCTGGGCTTGCTACTGTGTCCTGCCCCCTCCCACCTTGTTTTAGGGTAGAAGAAACAAGACACAAGAGCTCACTGAGCCCCTTGTGTGAGGTGCCCACTGCTCATTGCTTCACTGTCTACAATCAGAAAATGCAACTTTCTATCCACGTTCCATGTGACATCTTGGATGATTTTCACTGCTTGATTCATGTGCTAGGCTATGTGACCCAGGTGTTCTGTTTTAATTGTGAGGTTTTACTCTTTGAAATGGAAGGAGGACACAAAGGGGAGATCAGCTTGCGCACCTGGTGTGTGGTTATGCAGTTAGCACATTGAATTCAACGGACAGACAGACAGGAAGTGCGGCGGCATCTTTGGTGTTGGCGGCTGGAGGGTTCAGGGGACATTTACAGAGGACAGGCTCATGCTGGGGCTGCGCGTTCACAGGGACTCTGTGCGGGCTGTGCTCACGTGGGTGGCCGTGGGGTGGGTGCCAGGCTATTTTGGTGACAGTTGGTCACTGTTGTGATGACTTTGGGTGGTCCAGACCCAGAAGCCCATGATGCAGCTGCTCATGGTTTTTGGAGTAAAATGTGGATAATAATTTTGTTTTTGTAGGTCGAGTGGTTCGCTGACCAGAGCACGGGATCTGCGGGGAGCTGGGTGGGGTTGAATGAGTCTCCAACCTTGTTAGCTGCCCACCTGGGCAGGGGACATGGCCTCTCGATGCCACTCTGGGAAACAGAAACAGTAACACCTGTTGTGTAAGATTGCTGAGAGGAAAAATACATTAAAATTAAAGTTTAAATCACGTAGCACAGTGCCTGGCAGGAAGCCAGGCTTGAATAAATGGTAACCTCTGGGTCTTGTTATTGCCACTGCTTTTCTAGTTACAGAACACCGAGTGTGAACTGCTCATGCTCTGGGGTGTCCTCCTCCCCCTAGAAAGCAGCGAACATCCCCGGGAATAGATGTGTTGAAAGAAGCACACACCACCCAATGCAGTGTCGGTGCCCCACTGGTGGATTCTCCCCAGAAGCAAGGATAATTATAGTCCTTCTGTGCTTGCCGTCTGCCAGACGCAGTGCCGGCTCCTCACCGGCCTGGCCTAATGGATCCACACAGTGTGGCCCCGCTGCCTGCCGGCATGCCTGTTTTCACATGTTGGAGCTGCAGCTTGGCTGGAATTGAGGAGCAGGGGGCTCTGCAGCTGGGTGCACCTCGCGTCACGCTGCATGTTCTCAGGCAACACATAGTCTCGACCCCTACCATGTGCAGGCAGTCTTGGGGGTGCTGGCGGTGGTGAACAAAGCCCGGGACCTGTGTTCTCATGAAGCTGAGCGTCTGCTAGGAGACACAGGCAGGAAGCAGGCAGACATCCTAAGTGTCCCTCGGGTCCTCGAGGTGCTGTTCTATCTCTGTTCCTCCTTCCGTGGGATCCCCTGCAGGTGCCCAACCGTCAGGTGCATCGTGCCTGTGTGGGACCCTCTGCTGCTCACACCACTGCAGGACCAGGGGCTGGGAGGACACAGGCCTGGTCTCAGGAAGTGGCAGAAGGTGACACAAGAGGATGCCAAGTTGCTCCTTTAGGTACCACAAGGGAGAAGTTCGCTTTCTCTTCCGGACCTGCTCAGCTTTGGTCTGCTCAAGTGAGCACTTTATTTGTGCCCTGAGTTTTCCAGGAATAGTGACTTACCATGAACAAAGCGATGTAGGGAAAATGATGCCCAGACTCAAATTTTTGTGTCTGTGTCAGTATTTAACACGGAATACTTAGAAATGCTGCTGCAGGATGAGGAGAGTAGGAAGAAAATATTTCTCTGGCTTCCATGAAAAAATTATGCCCACGCTACAGACACAGTCTTGAAATACAATATGTGAAGGCAAATTTGAAGATTTTACTAAGTCTGAGACGTACACACATTTTCTTCTCATTTGGCAGTAACTCTCCGTCATGAGCAAAATAAACACACGCCCTGCTCCCAGCTCCAAAGTGTGGGGGCCTCGAGTTACACAAAGGACGCGGGTGCATGTGTGCTGCCCCCCCCAGGTTCCTGCCCAGGTGCGGGGAGAGATGGCGATGTATCTTTCCAGGAGCCTTGGCATTGCTGGCTCTCGACCTCCTCATTGATAACGCTGTCTGTCCATGGCTTGGTTTCTCCCCGGGGACGCTTTTCCTGCTGATTCCTAAAACCTGATGCAGGACGATCACAGAGCACGCTGAGCCCAAGCGGTGGGGATCTGTGATTTTTAGCTCTGACGATGACAGAATCCCGCAAAGGCCGAGCAGATGCTCTGACTCCAGAGCCACGTGGTCAGCTTCCTCCTGGGCGCTGTGGGAGGGATACGTTGACGAGCCCAAACACGCTGCCCATGAAATGCTGAGAAAGTAAATCCTCAGAGTCAGTCTGGAAGAAATGCATGGAAATCTGTTACTCACGCATGCCTGAAAGTTCATATAATTGCCTCTAGTTAATAGTGCTTTTGTAGCAGTAAGCCCAAGTGTAAATTCCCTCTCCGTACATTACGACTGGTACGTATCATCGGCATTGACGTCCACACTGTTTCTGTCTGCAGCATTCAGTCTGCATCGTTTGTTCCACAAGTAAGTGTTCTGAGTGATGATGTTTGCACAGTGACTGGGTTTGCAGTAGACTTCCCGACAGCTCCTTACTTGCTTCTCCCGCTCTGGTGTGCTGTGGCACAGTTGGCATTTTGAAGCCCATCACGAGGACAAGAAGGACAGACCTCAGAGGTTAGGGGTCAGCATGCCTCAGTGCCTAAAACACGGACTCAGAATGCACGGCTTTCCGTAGCCGGACCAGCTCTGCGCATGGGCTTTGTGGAAGGCTTTGTCAGACTGAGGATGCTCCCCGGGGTCCTGGCCATGAGGAAGGGCAGAGAAAGCCGCGTGGTTCTCCCGTGTGTTTCCGGGGTTAAACAGGACGCGGCGGAAGCAGACTGTGATCAGTGAAGGTGCACACGGTGAGTCCTAGGGCAACCAACACTCTGTGTGTACACATCACATATGAAAGTTATTTAGCTAATTGCTAATTCACCCCTTGTTACCAATTCCTTAGCTCATCACACATCCTCTGGCTTGTTACTAGCAAGTACATGACGTGTCTCATGCTCACGAGCCTGGATTATGTCCGTGTCTCCATCGCGTGGGTGCAGCAACACGTCATAGACATACTGCACTGTACAATGGATTTTTATGTTATTTACAGTAAGAGGAAATGGGTGTATCCTGTCCTTTGTAATTACGTTGTCACCGTCCTGGTGCGTGCTTTCCTGGGCGCTCACTTTCCAGACAGGACCTCCCTCAGCTCCCGATCTCCATCCCTACCCCGAAGAGGGTTTCAGGAGCCCCAGACTCTGTTTCCTTATTTCATCTTCATGCTGGTCAGGGGGCCGTGGTGTGGCAGCTCGGTGCTTGGTGGACCTGCTCGTGCGTTGAGCGCTGGGTACGTGCCATCCTCCTCCTGCCTTCCGGACGCTGCTGCCTCCGCGGGAGGTCGGCTGGAGGTTTGCGGCTTCCTTGTAAGTGACAAGTTGTTTTTCTCTTGCCGCTTTGAGACATGTCTCCTGTCTTTGATTCTCAGCATGTTGACCTGAGGCGTCTGTTTGTGGATGTGAGTGTGGATCCTGTTTGGATCACCAGACCTGCCCTGGTGTGCAAACCAGTGATTCTCAGAACCCTGGGGAAGGCTCCGGCCACTGCTCCTCAGGACGTTTGGTCTGCCCTCGGTCTCTGCTCCTGCTGGTGCCCCCAGCGATGTCTCCTGCTTCTCAGAGCCCCCAACGGGGTTCTTCCATCTTTCTTCTGCCTGTTCTGTGGGCTGCACAGACCCCGCCAACCTGCCTGGCTCACTAATCCTTCTGTCAGGACGAACCCACTCCAGCCTATCCAGTAAATCTTCCATCGCGGTTCTTACACTCATTACCTCCGGTGGACCCACTGGTTCTGCCCGCACGGTCTGTCCCTTCGTGGGGGATCACTGTTGCCTGGGCTTCTTCAGACATGGATTCCTTAGTCCCTGGAACGTCCCTGTGATGGCTGTTTGCACATCTTCCTGTGCGAGGTGACCTCCAGCCACATGCACCAGTCACGCCGTCCTGTGTCCAGAACCCTGGGTACCCACCCCCACCCAGGGCTTGTCACTGTTACTTGTGTGTGTGTCTGTCCATGCTGGTCTGCCACACTCAGGGACAAGCCTCTGGGCCGTGCTCTCGGTCACCCTGAGATGACAGGCGTTTCTCTCTTTCCCTGACCACACCCAGCTGTCAAACTTCACTAATTTTCAGGTGATCGGTCTGTTGTTCTCAACCAAGCTTTTTGGCATAAATGGCTCCACAGAATAATCCAGTCAAATCAGGTTCCTTTGAAGGGACAGTTCCGGGGTCAGTGTTTGGGATTCGTTCTCACTATGGCATCCACGGCTTTTGCGGGCGCCCGTAACTGTGAACGTCTCCACGCTGTACTGCAAACGAGGTCAGCGTCTTTGCAAATAGATCAGGAACCAGAGGTTTTGTGCCTTGTTTCCCTCCAGACAAATCTCTGAGCAGGAGGTAAGGACAGTGACGCTTGTCTGTCAGTGAGCCTTGTGCTCAGATGCAGGCAGTGATGATGGGGCCGGGGGGGGTGAGGTTGGAGGTCAGGGGGCGCAGATGTGAGGTGTGGGGGGGCAGGGGGCGGATGCGAGGTGAGGCTGGCGGCGGAGTGGACATGAGGTCGTGGGGGGGGCCCAGGGGTGGATGTGAGGTCAGGGTCGGGGGTGGATGTGAGGTCTGGGGACCCCGGGGCAGACGTGAGGTCCAGGGGGCCACAGGGGTGGACACGAGGTCGAGGGTCGGGGGCGGATGCGAGGTCGAGGGTTGGGGGCCAACAAGTGGTCGAGGGTGTCTGCGTGCACCAGAGAAGGGGGACTCTGCTTGAGAGCCTGCGGGAGGCTCTGTAACACCCCACTGTCCCCACTGTCCTCTCCTCCCGTCCTTAACAAAACCATGAATAAATTCACAGCTGAAGTTATTAATACGTAACGTAGTGTGGACCTTGTTTCTTAAAATAATATGCCTGTTTTGTCATTCATTTTTTAAACTTTCCATTATTTGCTTAAGGACATGAAGGTGTAGGCTCCATGGATTAATACACACTGTTTTCTTAAGGAAAAAGGAACAGGAGCATAAATGACATTTCGTTCCATAATAGTGGTATCAGTCAGCCGGGGCTGCACAGCCAAGTGCCACCTTCAGGGGCGTAAGCAGCAGACACTTAGGTTCTCAGGCTTCGCAGCCTGGATGTCCCCGTCGGTCCCCACACGGGTCCGGTGCTGGTCAGAGCCTCTTTCGGCTGACAGACAGCTGTGTTGTCGTGTCCTCCCCAGGTGGGGACAGAGCTCTGGCATCTCTTCCCGTAAAGACACTGGTCCTGCGGGCTCAGGGCTCGACCTGGACTTCACCTCCTTCTCAGAGCCCCCCCCATCTCCCGAGACATCCACTCTGGGGACGTGAATCCGGGACACAAGTCAGTTGATCACAAGAGTTATATGTGAAGTAGCTTTGAAAAAGCCTTTCATGATAAGGAAGAACTACTGAATTAGAGACGATCATCCTGCTGTTACAAATAATTTGCCATGGGAAGGTCTGTGGCACGTTGATTTTTATGAAAAAAAGAAAGAACCAACTTCTTAGAAAGCTCAATGTAAATCGGAAATATGTGTGTGTCATAAAATAGCGTTGATGTTTAGTAGCGATGCTTGAGTGCCCATCCTCATTGTGTCTAGAGCTTTAATACCACAATAAGTGGTCTCGGAAAGAATTATTACTGAGGACCCTATAAAACAAGAACTCCAAAATTCCTAAAAGAGCAAGAGTCATTTCCTACACGAATTGACTGTCATATTTTTTTACTGAATTAGAAACAGCTATTCGTGATGGATTTCAAAGTTCTGAACTTACTTTTGGGGGACATACGTAGTGGAGCAGGTTGGGAGTGTGACCACGGCCTCTGCCGCGTCTCCCCGTGTGGCTCTGGGCAGCGCTGGAGGCTCTGTGGGCGTGCACGAACTGCTCGGGCTGGTGCACAGGGCGGCTCCCCTCTTCCGCAGGTCCAGCGCATTCGAGGTGCTGGCTCTGGACGGGATCAGCACGGGGATCCTGCGGTTTCACACGGCCCAGGAGACCGCCGACTGGCTGAGAGCAGTGTCCGCGAACATCAGTGACCTGACAAGACAGAGGGTGAGCAGACTTCCCAGGACTTTCTGCTTTTGCACTTAATCCACAAAAATGATTTGATATTTTTTGTTATTTATAATTAACCCTAAAATAATTAGTTACAAGATTAAACAAGGAAATATGTAATTTTTTCAACATACCACATCTCTGATTAAAACAAGTTCAAAATTAAGTCCTGCACATGTCTCCTGAGTGAGAGTCTGTGCCCGATCAGACATGTGGATGCTCACCCCATCCCTTCCTCTCTCTCCTCCTGTCCCCGCACAAGCACAGACCCTTTCATGTACGTGTAATACCACGTACACTTTACCCAAATGCATCGATGGAACGGGGGGACCCCAATGAGGTTGAAGACAGAATGCCCTGTAACTTTATGAAAACAAGACACATATCCACCCAGCAAGATGTCTTCCCAAAGTTTCAGTGCAAGTATCCAGGAAGGAAAAAGTGCCCTGTCTCCTTGAGGGATCTGTTTGATGTTCAAAGTCAATACAAAATAGCTGGCTGGGAGTTGAAGTCAAATTAAGAGTAACTTCCCAAAGGAACCACTGTATGCTGCCAATGAGCTGTAGGCCCCCGGAAGGACTCGTTCATGGCCAAAGTGGCCTTTGATCAGTTCCTTCCCAGGTGACCTGCCCACGGACTGTTTGTGTCCTGAGGCTTCTGTTCCAGGGAAGCAGGTAGCAGGAAGTCC
>NC_138378.1:122343944-122371868 GCF_054177405.1 Leptonychotes weddellii | reverse complement strand
TAACGATGCCACATCAGTACCTACATTAATGATGCCACACCTGTACCCATAGTAACGATGCTGCACCTGAAACTGTACTAATGATCCTATACCAGTACCTGTAGTAATGATACCACACTGGTACCCACGGTAACGATGCCCCATCTGTACCTATGGCAATGATCCTACACCATACCTGTAGTAACGATGCCACACTGGTACCCATAGTAATGATCCTACACCAGTACACATAACACTGCTGCCACACCTGTACGTGTAGTAACGATCCCACGCCCATACCCACAGCAATGATGCTACGCTGGCACCCATAGTAATGATGCTACACCCGTACCTGCAGCAACAATGTCACACCAGTACACGTAGCAATGATGCCACACCAGTAACTAATGGAAATGTGTTTGTTACAGCTGCACATACCTCGGAGGTTCCTGGGAAACCATCTGTGTTTGTATATGTTCTCTTTGGAAAAGAGAATGACATGCTCCCTTCTCATGACTCAAAAAGGTCTATGGGAAGGTCAGCATTTCCTGTAGTCCTATGAAGTCCAACGGATGAGTCTGGTATCCATTGATAAACGCATCTATATTAATACTTAATGTATTTCTGGTCATTTGGGAATGGGTAGTCCCAAACAGACCAGAAGTTAATAGGTCAGATTTTTAGAGTTTGGAAAATGTTTTTCTTTAGAGAACAGTAGCCACGCGCTGAGCCACAAAGGCCCGTTCCCGTACTACAGGCCTGAGGGAGAGTAGTAACAGTCCTGCGGTGGGTGGGAGTGCGGCCGATGATGGGCAGGCCTGGTAACTTCCCATCTCTCTCCAGAGGCTGACTGTCACCCAGCTGGGCCCCCCGGGCCCTGGGTCAGCATTGCCAGCACTCCATTCTGAGGTGTGACCACGCAGGACACTTGGACCCAGGAACACGCCTTACCCTTCCTGGCAGCCATGGGGGCCAGCAGAACAGGCGTATGGGGATTCTGAGTTCCTGTGACGCACACAGCGACCACCTCACACACTCCCTGCGCACATGCTACGGTGATCAGCGGGGTGCCTGACATGGATCAGGAACACCTGTGACTCCACCCAAAGAAGAGCACTGGGAATCGGCTGATTTCATCTTTCCTTTTCAGGTGGGAACACTGGGCCTCAGAGATTCTGGGCCAATTCCCCAAGGTCATGGCCAGTCCAGGGACGATTCCAACACTGGTCCTCCTGACGTTAAAGGGAAATTCACCATCTTCCCAGCACAGGACGCAGACTCCCACACCTGAGACTGTGCCTTCTGTCTGTTGTCATTCTTACTATTATTATTACTCACAAACAAGCATGCTGCCCCAAAGGGAAGTATGTTCCATTAAAATATAGGTTTTCATCATCTCTTTAAAAAAGGTATAAAATATTTAAAAATATTTTATAAAAATTTGTAAATTTCGGGATGCCTGGGTGGCCCAGTTGGTTAAGCGACTGCCTTTGGCTCAGGTCGTGATCCTGGAGTCCCGGGATCGAGTCCCCCATCAGGCTCCCTGCTCAGTGGGGTGTCTGCTTCTCCCTCTGACCCTCCTCCCTCTCGTGCTCTCTGTCTCTCATTCTCTCTCTCGCAAATAAATAAATAAAATCTTTAAAAAAAAAATTTGTAAATTTCAGGAAAAAGCCTAAAAAGCAATTGGAAAAAGAACTTATTTTTAAACAACGCAGAGATGAGGTGTCACCAGACCCGGTCCATCCTTGTCAACAGGATTCTGTGGCCGCCCACACCGTCTCCCCGCTCAGCATCCTCATTGAGCTCTGGTCACCTGCAGCCCCGGGGGCTTGCCGGCTGTTTCGCGTTGTCTCCCGCTGAGGTACTGGAGGCCATGGCCAGCGTCAGCACACTTACCCGGATGCCACCTCTCCTTGTCCCCATATCCCCTGAGACTTGCAGCAGGTGCATCCCCCGTGTCCCTGCTTCCATTCCCCAGACCCTCACTGTCCGCATGCGGACAGCGTAGGCACACACACGCACGGCTGGCTGCCATCAAACACAGACACGCAACTGATATGAGGACGGTGAGACACACTGACATGGGACGGACACTGTGGCGGGGGTGGTGAAGGCCCCCAGCACCGGTGAACAAATTTCCTTAGGTGGCAGAAGGGACGTTGTAGATGGGATGAAGGAAGGACCCAGCGATGCAAGATGATCCTGGATCGCCCTCATCAAGCTGCGTGAGTCCTGGAAGTGGAGGGCTTCTTCCCGCCTGGTCTGAGCGCCGTGCCTCGGAGGAAGGGCACCAGAGAGGGAGGCCGGCTCTGAGGTTGGGGGGTGGCGGGCTCTGAGGACAGGGTCCGGGCTGGGGGGACGGTGGGCTCTGAGGACAGGGTCCCAGCCAGGGAGCAGCCAGCTCTGGGGACGGGGTCAGGGCCGGGGGCGGCGGGCTCTGAGGACGGAGCCCCAGCACATGCTGGTCCCTGCGCTGGAGGCGGATGTCCCTGGGCCTCCAGAGAGAGTTGCTGTGTCAGCAGCTGGATCTTTGCCCCGAGAGACCCCACAGGGCCGTGGGCTGGTCACCCCGCTAAGGCTGAAAGGCTCCATCTCTGCAGGAGCACAGAGCTGATGCGGACACTCCAGGTGTTTCGCTGCATTTGACTGGACACTTCGCATCCAATGTTTCTGTGACTTTCAGCAAATTCACTACCTTCTCCTCTCCCAAGGTCGGCTGAAAATAAACTGTTTTCTCGAATTTGTCCTTGAACAGATGTGTTCTGCTCCATTTCACACCTGCCTTTCCCAAACCGTTTCTCAGGAGCGGTACCCCGGGAAGCTCCCACGGCAGCTCAAGCCGTGAAATCCAAGTGGCCATCTGTGTAGATGGACGCTGGCATCTGCCAAGTTACTCTGCCTGACTGGGAGGTGGCGCTGGCTGGGCGCTCTGGTGCGCTCACGGGCCCGGGACGCATCAGCATCTGCCAGGCTCAGGGACGTGACCCTTGGTTAGGGGCGAGCGCGGCTGGACAGAAAGTGCTCACAGACGCTGGAGGTCAGGCTCCGCACCCTTCCCTCCAGCCCTCACGGGCGTCTGTGTGTCCATGCACACCCCAGGAGCTCAGAGCAGTTACTCGCGTGTATCTGGGTTTGAAGACACAAAATGATACGCATCACACTTGCAGAGTTTGTGTAACAGAAATAAGCCTAAGAGAAACGAAATGTTAGTATTAGAGTAATGATCAGTTAGATCTTTCTAGAAAGTCTGTACATGAATGTATCAAGTTCAATTGTGAGGTCATTCGTGAGTCTAGTACAAAGATTGTTCAACCAAATGAATTACAATTTAAAGGAAAAACTCAATTTTAACATGAATTCAGATGAGGCTTGAAAGTGGCATGAGTCCCATGTGACCACCCTGGGGCTTCTTGTAAGGAGAGGTGGAAAAATGCTCGACAGGAGGCATGGAGGGCTTCCCACCAGAGGCCAGACCCCTCGGGTCATTTGTGGGAATGCTGTACATTTAAGGAAAGAAAAACGTTTAAAGAGTAATTGATGGTTTTCACTGAAATCTGGCTGCAAAACCACCAGGTGAATTGGAATTGCAATAAGCTTCCTGGGAGTAATGAAAACAATCTGGGGCGCCTGGGTGGCTCAAATGGTTAAGCGTCTGCCTTCGGCTCAGGTCATGATCCCAGGGTCCTGGGATCGAGTCCCGCATCGGGCTCTCTGCTCCTTGGGAGCCTGCTTCTCCCTCTGCCTCTCTGTCTCTCATGAATAAATAAATAAAAATCTTAAAAAAAAAAAAAGAAAACAATCTGAAACTTAATTGTTTAATTAAACTGGTGCTTCTGGTAATGAACCAATAATTATCTTTTAATGATCCCATAAATCTATTCTAATCCAGGTGTTATTTAAAATTTCACTTGATTGTCTCTTAGGTCCTCTGGGTTTACTTTTTCCAGGAGAAATGATAAAGCATATTTGTAGTATTCCACATGGTGTTCCAAAACTCTCACTGATGTTAGTGTTTTGTTTTTAGTAACTCAAGCTTGGGATTTCTTAAAAATGTATCTGGAAGATTAATTTAAGCACTTAAGGAAATTATGTTGTGCATATTTCAATGTCAAGTGCTTTACAAACACCAATTAATTAGATTTTGTAACACCATTCCAAAAGAAAATGGTAATCATGTTAGGAAGAAAGAAACCAATAATTAAGAAAGTTACATGACTTATTCAAGGTTACTTCTCAGTCTCCTACAAATGCAAAAAGTATTAAGAAGGCAGCACATCTCTCTCGTGTGGGTGCACACACACCACTTAGGGCTAGCGAGAACGCCTTCGTAATGTCACGTTCCCTGGGATGCCCAGCGAACAGCACCTCTGAAACCCTGCATTGCAGCTACCAGCCAGGTGGGAGGGAAGTTGGGACCGGCCGGGGGGCGGGGGAGAGCACCTTCCTGTGTCTCAGTCCCCCAGCTGAGGACATCCGGGAGAGTGTGTGGCACGTGGGGGACGCTCCACAGATGGAGGGAACGGAAGAGCCTCACCTGGTGACAGGAATAACGCAACCACAGCCAGAAAATGAGAGAAGCACATAGGCTTCGGAACGACGACAGCAGCCCGTGTGTAGGTCACATTTATGGAAAGGCTCTTAAATCCTTCCTTGGTGTTGTTTGCTCTTATTTGACGGCATCCTTATCCGTCTGGCCTTGTTTTCTGGGCGCCCAACCAGGAAGAAGAGGAAGCAACAAGAGAGGAGTGTTGCTCTTGGGGGTGACAAATGAGAACATCTAAAACGAGATCAAACGGGGGCCCTGGGGTTGGGGGCCATGTGGGGCCCCGGAGTCCTGTGGTAAGGAAGGCAGAATGCCTGATTATGGTGCCCAGTTGCCCCAATATGAGGTTAAGTGGGTGAAGGGCAGGTGACGTTTTGAAATTTACACACCTGAAAGTAATTCCAGATTTGGCTGGAACTAAAAGGGACATCTCTAGGTTTTCTCAAAAATGTGCTGATTAATGACATTTGATGAGTGAAATCATCATGGTTTTTAATAATGTCATCTGTAAATCAAATTCATGTCACAAAGTGTCAGAGGGAGTGTTACTGATTGGAAACCATTTCACCCCGTTTCTGACTGGGTGGTCGTGTGGGGGGCCAGACACTGTCCAGCCCGATCTGCTCTGCGCTTCCTTCTCTGAGGACAGCCCCAGCCTTGCCCTTCCCCACCTCACAGCCGGACCCGCCTTGAAGAAAGTCCTGCCACCGCGGACGGGAGCATCAGCAGCCCTTCCTTTCCTTGTTTTCCGGTGCAGGCTTGCTCACCGTGGAGCCGACTGTGCACGGGGTTCACAGACGGGGCGGACCCACCTTCCATCCGGCTGGCGCTCCTGCATCAGCTTTCAGAAGACGGCACAGGACAGAACCTCCCGGACCTGGAACGAACTCTCAAGATCTTGGCACCAACACCAAAAACACAGCCATAGAAGAAGAAATCCAAAAACCGGACCTCATCAGAACTAACACGTTTGCTGCGTGAATCACACAGAATGTACTCTCAGACCGTCACGCTGAGTGTCTTCCACGCTGCTCATTCTCCTCCCTGACGGAGGGCATCCCACTGTGCTGACATACCAAATATTTCATCAGTCCCAGGCTGATGGATGGTTGGGTTGTTTTAGGATTTGGGTATTAGCGGGTACGAAGGCTTTTGTGCACAACAAGGCGAGGAGTGGAATGGTCGCGTCTTATGGCGGGTGCTTTTCAACGCCAGGATTTGCCAGACCGCCCGTGCCAGGGGCGTGCCCCCGTGCCCATTCCTCCACATTCGCACCTACATGCGGTACCTACCGCTGGTCTTTGAAATTTTCGTCGTGCTAAGAGGCGTGCTGGTAGTTCACTGTTTCAGTTTGCACTTCCCTACTAATGATTCTGAGGGTATTATCATGGGCTTATTTCCTGTCTATATACCTTCTCTCATGAAGTTTATTCATAAATTTTGCCCAATTTTTGTGTTGGCTTGGTGGTTTTTCTTATTGAGCTTTGAGATCTCTTTACACATTATAGATACAGGCCCTTTATGAGATGTATGCCTTGCCAATATTTTCCTCCCACACTTTGGCATCGTTTTCATGTTTCTTAACAGTTGTCTTGCAAATAATAGCAGGTTTTTTATTTGGATCAAGTGTCCAAATTGCCTTAAGTATCTTTTTATATAGATTGTGGTTTGGTTTTTGTATCTGAGAAATTTTTGCATCATTAAAGGTCATAAAGACTTTACCTAATATTTTCTTCTTGAATTTTTATAGTTTTGCATTTATACTTCTATGACCCATTCTGAGTTAACATTTGTAGGTGGTGTGAGGTATGAAGCCCATTTTTTGGCATAAATATCCGATTATTCCAGCATGACCCGTTCCAGAGACTATTCATTCCCCACTGAATTATCATCCATGTCTGTCAAACAACATTGTCTATGTATGTGTAGATCTACTTCTGGATTCTGCCCCTTAAAACCTCCTTGTCTGTCTTTATGCCAACAGCACACAGTCATGACTACTCCACATTTTCCATCATTTTTGAAATAGGTGCTGTCGGTCATTCAATTTTGTTCTTCTTTTCCGAAGTTATTTAGGAGATACTGAGTCCTTTGCATTTCTAATATGAATTTGAGGATCATCCTGTCCATTTCCACATAGAAGCCTGCTGGGATGTTACTGGCATCTGATGTAGAGATCAATGACAGTAGACAGTGACATTATTATGTCTTCGGGCCCATGAACAAAGTCCGGCTCTCCACCTACCCAGCTTTCCTTTACTCTCCCTCAAGCAATGTTTTGTAGTTTTCTGTTACAAGTCTTTTGCATCTTTTCAGGTTTATCCAAATTATCTCATGTTTTTGATGCTGTTATAAATATTTTTAATTGTTCCTTGTATCAGGAAATAGATTTGATTTTTCTATATTGATCTTCTATCTTGCAACCTTTTCCTGTAGCTGAACTGACTTTTCTTGCAGATTCCATCTGAGTTTCTATTGAGAACATCATGAAATCTGTGGATAAAGATGGTTTTATTTTTTCCTTTCCAATCTGGACGTCTCTTATTACTTCTTCTTGACTGGTGGCCCTGGCTAGAGCCTTTAGTCAAGTGTTAGCCAAAGTGATGAGAGGGCAATCTTTGCCTTATGCTCAGTCTTGGGGGAAAAGTGTTCAGTCTTTCGCCATTAAGTCGGATGTTACCTGTGGGCAATTTTGTAAATGATGAATGCCTTTTTATCAGGTTAGGGAAAATTTCTTCCACACCTACTTTGCTGGTATGATCCTGGATTTTGTCACATATTTTCTTGGGTCTATTGAAATGATGACATGATTTCTTTCTTTTAAATTGTTAGCCTGATAGATTAAATTGATTATAAGACCAACTGTATTTTCCTAGGATAATTTTTACTTGATATATTCTTCCTCTTATAGAAGTTATTGGATTTTATCAAGTAAAATTGTGTTTAGAGTATTTATGTACATAAATATAAAGGACAACGGTCTGTAAGTGCATTTTTGTTTCCCGTGTCCTTGTCTAATACTGGTATCGGGGGACGCTGGCCTCTTAGATGCCTGAAAACATTGCCCCCCACTCCCAGTTTTCTGGGTTAGTTTGTGTGGAATTATTTTTTTTTTAATGTTTAGTACAGTTCACCAATGACTCTATTTGGGACTGGAATGTCCTCCATGGGAAGGGATTGAAGCAAAAATTCAGTTCTTAAACCACATAGTGCTCTTTGGGTTACTTATCTCCCCTTGAGGGAGCTCTGGTGGTTTGTGTCTCACAAGGCGTTTGTCCCCCTCGTCCAGGCTGTCAGAGTTAGCGCCAATTTTTAGAAGTTGTGTATATAATGTTCCCCTACTGTCTTCCTAAGTATCTGTGTAACTGGTAGTGATATTACCTTGTTCTTAATGCTGTAAGTTGTGTCTCTCTCATCAGTATGACAAGACCTTCATTCATTTTTATTTCATAGAATCTTATTTTAGTTCACTGATTTTCTCTGTTTTTCTTGGGTTTTCTAGTTCACTGATTTTTCCTCTGATTTATTTCCTTTGCTTACTTCGGTTTAGGCCGCCTGTTGCTGGTTTCAGGTTTATCAGAAGAGGTTAGTCCTCTGGCTTCGGCGGTGGCTCAGTACTCTGGGACTTAGGGCTGCAGAGCGCCCCACGCTGGCCCCAGATCTGTCAGTGCTCCGGCCTCTCCTAACGTCTCCCCTCAGGACAGGCAGGAGAACAAGGGAGAACAAATGGTCTTTGGAGATTCTTTAGGAGCAAAAAGGAGAAATGATCAGAGACCTTTTCTGAAATTCAAGGTACTCTGTGGAGGTGACCAGGTCCGCAGGGGCAGTCCTGACTCGGTTTTCCACGGACGGGGCCATGCTCAGCTCCACAGAGGTGGAAGTTAGCTTGGTTATCTTCGTCTGCTAGAGATGGAAGCTGCTGTCTGGTGGAACAGACAAGCTCCAAGGTCGGTCCGTGAGGCTGCTGGAGGTCAGCGAGTGCGTGTTCTGTGTACCCAGCAATGGCATCCAGGAGCATCCTGGATGCAGTGCCTATGCTCGGGGACTTTCTTCTCGAGGGCTCTTTGGACTGCTCAAACCACCTCTGACTTCCCTCGTTAATGGAGGAGTTAAGTTAAATAAAATCTTTGAGCACATGTTCGTTTTACATTTTCTTGAGAGTCACGATCTTACCTTTCACGTGTTCATGTGTAAGAACCATGCCGGCTCCAGGGGAGGAAGTGGACAGGTGGGAGCACCTGCTCTCATGCTCCCTGGAGCGCTTTCGAGGGCAGATGAGCTGTAAGTGCTGCACATCTGGTCTGCCTGAACAGATCACCCTCTGGCCACACACCCAGTTCACTGGTCCCCGTCACTGGCCGTGCTCTCGAGCCTCAGCTTACCGAGAAGATGGGGGTTGAAACACCAAGCTGACCACAGCACGGCGTAGTCTGCGTGGATGAGGGAATGGGAAAGGAAATGCTGGGGACCGACTCAGGGACCTGGGACCAAAATACTTCCAGGGCCGCCTCCAGGCCTCGGCACTGCTGGACCCTGCACCAACCCCAGGGGCTCTGGGACCTCACCTCCTGCGGCAGAGGCCAGTCTCCTCCATTGGCCCGCCAAGTGGGGCTGCAGGGAGCGCAGGGAGGGCAGCTCGTTGGCTGTAAACGGGCGTGGGTGCTCTCGGACGAAGGCTGTGACTAGGGGACCCATAGGCTCCCAATATTTCCCTGGAAAACTAGGTTCCTGGACCCACTACTGTCCCCTTAGGTCTGTCTTTGCTGGGATTTGAAGTATTCCAGAAAATATCTGCAGCAATTCATTCCCATCTCCAAAAAACTAAAATGTTCATGATTGTCCAAATGCTTTTTATCTGTGCAGAGAGGATAATAAAGCAAAAATGGTTCGGGGTCACATGACAGAAAAAAATTCTGGTTAACAGTGTGAATCCAGAGAGAAACATTCATGAACGTGCACAGGCTTGCCCTCTTGAGCGCCCACTCATGCAGCTCCTGGGGTGGCATGGGGGCCCCAGCTGAGCCCCAGCCACTAACCGCCATCAGAATCAACTTCCCACCTGTGTCCTGAGCGACACCCAGGCAGAGGCCAAGAGCACACGCTCCCTGATTTCGTGTTTCTTATCATAAAATCACCACACATAATAATGACCTCTGGAACGCAGGCCGAATTACAAGACTGCCCTGAATCACCCGTCTGAACAGGGCCGTAGGGGCCATTACTATGAAAGTGTGTACGACAGGCCGTGCGGTCAACGGAGAAATGCTGGAACCAAGCCGTAGGAGCTGCTGGCTCTGGTCTCAGCCCTGATCCCGGAAAACCCCGCACGCCCCCTCATGTCAGCAGCTCTGATCTGGCTCCTGGTTTGCTAGGTCAGTGCGTGGAGAGGTATGGGGAACCAGCCTGCACATGTGTGGAGGGGAGCAAAGCCCACGGACAAAGGCCCTGCGGCAGGGTGCGTGCGCAGATGCCCGCCCAGAGGGGCTCCCTTCAGCGTGGGCGGGCGTGGGGCACACGGGCAGACGCCCACAGAGGACAGGACGGCGCGTGAGGGGCCACGGACACCATCAGGCATCGTGACGCCCCCCAGGAGGTGGTGCTGACAGAAGCGGCAGCTGCAGGCCTGTCCTCCAGTCCTCCGCAGAATCCTCCACAGCGCTTCCTTCCCGCGGCACGTGGCTCTTCGTCCGAACGGCAGACCCATGCTCCGTATGCCTGTTGCCATTTCAAAACCCTCAAACGAGGAGCTTACTGACTTGATAAGTAAATATGCGAGCAATTCCTTAAGTTCGGCTCCCTGCTTCGCCAGCCCACTCAGGTGGGTCACGTTTCTCAGCACATTTCCTTGTGCTTGTAATGTTTTATGGACACGCTCGGTTGCCAATATCCTAGGCAATCTGCTCTCATATTAGAGGTTGTGTAGTCCAGCCTGCGGGCAGCATTTCCCTCTCCGCAAAGTCCCTGAGAAGCAAGACTCTGTTTGGATGCCTCTGATGACAGGGCACTCGCTACTCCCCAGAACGGTCCATCCTACTTTTAAACAGCTCTGGGGGTCAGAACATCCTGGCCTTCTTTCTCTGTGGCTTCTGTTTCTGACTCAGCTCTGGACGCAGGTGCCTTGCACAGGATGGACGAGAGGGAGCCCCAAACCCGCATGCTCTCACTCACCCCGACTTGGGAAAGTCTCTCTGCTTCGCGGGCTGGGTGCACCTGAGGTCTGAAGACAGCTTGGCTGGAAGAGAGACTTTAACTCCTTGCAAAGTGCATTTCCTCCCAGCTGCGCGAGTTCTATCTGGAGGAGCTAACCTTGCGCGGCCCCCACGTGATGACAGTCCCCAGCGCACAGTGGGCGGGTGGTGCTCACACGTTGCCCCACCTGCAGGTGATAGCACGGGACAAGTGACCCCTAAACGCGGCTGGAATCGGAAGCTCTCCTGTTGGAAGGACATGATGTCTGGAACACAGGGAGTCATGACTGAGCTAAACCTCCACGGATGGGTCACACTCCTGCGACTCGGGCTGCCTACGTAGATGTCACTTCATTTCTTATACGGCACCAGCGAGAATGGCTGAGTCATCTTGAAATAAGCCAGCCACCAACCCCCTGTGGCCGGCTGGTAATCGCTTCCTCTAACTGAGCTTAAGGTGTCTACCCCTCTTCTACCCTGGAGGGAGGCTAACCGTACCCCTGGCCCCAGAGTGGACACTGGTCAGCAGACAGCATTCCCTGACAAGCATGTTAATCCACTGGGTTCATGACCTAATCTGGCAAAATCAGACCCAAGGGGGGACGCTATGGTCATCCCACTGCTGGGGGAGAAGCGCCCTCCTCCAGGGAAGGTGAACAGAAGGCCGCTGCATCTACAACCAGGAGGGGAGGCGTTCTAAGCAAACACCTGAAACTCCAAGCTCAGTGGGGTGGAAATGGGAAGAGCTGGTGCATCTGAGGGAAGCCCTGTTATCAGGAGGGTTATAGTCTCAGTGCGTCATAGCGCAAGGCAGGGGATTCCCGCCACTGTGGCCACAGGCAGCCGGCCAGATGCAGAGACTTGATACTGCATGTTGTGATGAGGAAAGAGATTTTCTGTTTTTCTTAAATTCTAAGAGGATATTGCTGGGATAAGTAAAAAAAAATTAGATGGATTGATGTGGATAAAATGTACAACATTTTGCACATTACAAAGCATTATGCGCACATGATGAGTACATTTTTAGTAAGAAAGAAAAAACGGTGCTGACGTCCGTGTAAAACCATCTGAAGAATGTACAGCATGACACCCACCCTTGCACCTGAGCCCGGGGGCGGTACAGCACACACAACCAGGGAAGTTCTTCTGTTATTTTTGAAAGAGAGAGAACAAGAGCGCGAGTGGTGGAGGGGGTGCAGCGGGAGAGAGAGAACCCCAAGCAGACTCCGCTGAGTGTGGAGCCCGACTCAGGGCTCAATCTCACACCCCTGAGATCAAGACCTGAGCCCAAACCAAGAGTTAGATGCTTAACCGCCTGAGCCCCCCAGACGCCCAACCAGGGAAGTTCTCCATTCAGTCGTGCGTGTGTAGGACACCTGGATTTCAGATGCCTGCAGGAGATTTGTAATATAAGTATGACTTAGAATATTATTAGTTTAAGAATGTCATTGAGCTAGAGCTGGGTGGGAGGCAAGCACCCAGCTTCTACAGCACTGAGCCCAGATAAGGTGCACTGAGAAACTACTGGGGAGAAAAGTGCCCTGAGTGTAAATCCAGACCTCTCTTTCAGAAATCCTTACGGAGAAGCACGAATAAGGAGATTAATGCAGGAAACCGTCGGCCTGCAGCCTGCTGAACACAGAGAAGGAAACAATGTCGTCCAAATTATAAACATGTAAACCTTGTCGAGCTTTAAAGCTGGGATCCGGGCTGGCATCAAGTCAAAGTCTGAACACAGGAGAGAAGCTGCTGAATCAGGCAGACACGGACGGGGGTGGCAGCACTGACCAGTCGAGAAGCCCGCCTGCCCTGGGCCGCCTCTCGCGCACACCCCCCTCCTCTGCGCTGGAGGCAGCGTGTTGCAGGGGAGAACACGCTTCGGCACAGAGACGGGGTGGGGCTGGTCACTGGTCACGTGGCTCATCTCCGAGTGACCTTGGAGGGGCCACTCAGTTCTTGCAAACGGAGTCTTCTCATTAGTGAAAGGAAAAAGAAAACAGTATCACATCTTAGATGCACTTTAAAAGATTAACAGTGCATACACACAGCACACAGCTTGGCACAGGGCACACATTCAGATTAAGTTTCCATAATGGCTCTGGTGTGCATACTCTAATCCTTAATTTACAGATTAAGTAAAGGTGTTTGGAGAACTATTTTGCCCACGTTCACGGAGGGAGAAACAGGTCAGGCCAAGACTTGATCCACCACCTTCCAGAGGATATCCTCCTTCCTTCCCACCTCCGAGTCCAGAAAACCGAGGCTCTGGCACTGGACGTCAGCACCTGGGGGCGAGGAAAGCCCGTGGGATTGTGTCTTGGAAAGGCTCAAGTGGGTATGAGGATTCTCAGACTTGGGAGGCCGTGAGAGACCTTTCCCTCCTGCACAAGGCGATCCCACTCTTTCCAGGAGCACCCATGGCACAATCTGGCCCATTATTCACATCACCGGATGGTCACCGTCACAACCACACTCATCCTTGCCCCCGCTACCCACGAAGAGATTCTCGTTGTCTTGATCCTGGATAATTGAAAATGCCTCCCCCAGAGCTTGCCGGGCACACTGCCCACCATGTCCTAATCCAGACTTCACGTCCTCTCTTCTACAGACTGCCCCCTGGCCTTCTCCCTTCTTCCTACTTGCCCCAAGTACCAAGGACTCTGCAAAGGGAGAAGCCACTTCCTCTGGAGGGATTTCTGGCTATGAAAGCATGGTGCCCCCGAGCCCAGACCCCTTGCTCTGGACACAAGGAAGGGAGAAGAGAGAATGGAATCCACCCAGAATGGTTGGGACCCTCATTGTGTTATGACGGGCATGGGATGAGTGGGTCCTGCAGCCTCCCTCTACTGCAGAACATCATGGTGTGTCTCCTGGAGGGTGTCTCCCCCAGGGGCTCAGACGGCCCCCTGCCTGCAGCACAGCCGTGGACGCCGTGGACGCCATGGAGTGATGCTCACCTGAGGTAAGAACGTAAAGTTCACCTGGGCCAACAGGGGCTGTCACTCGCGCTCTGAGACTTCAGCTGTGTTCAGGGGGTCTGAGCTGCTCACAGCTGCTACGAGTCCGAGCAGGTCCCCGAGATCAGGGAGTTGGTGTTTGGTGCCTCAGGACCCTCCCACATCCTCCTGCAGCAAGCGGGTTACCGTGAGCTTCAGAACCGAATTCCAGGATGCCCTGCTCCACTCAAGAGGAGGATCGCAGAAGAAACTGTGACGTTGGTCTCCACAAAACATCTGACTGTGACCTCACCACGTGGACCCACGGGTGGCGGTGATGCTTAGACACTCATAGGGAGGCCCCCGGGCCTGTGGCGGCCAGTGCACCAACCAGGAGAGCAGATGGCAACCAGGATCTTCCCACTCCAAACACACGTGTCTGGGGGAGGGGGCGGTCTTCTGCGGCTGAGCTCACAGCCTTAGGGTTATGGACGTGAGGCCGGATGAGCCCAGTGCTGTCGGGTGGCTAAGTCCCCTCCCTGATGCATCACGTCACTGATTTCTTGCCTCTGGTTCATAGGGTGGCCTCCCCGTGAAGGGGTTCATGATGGTAAGGATTGAAATACCTTCTTCCTGACGCTTTCCATCCACACATATCCAAGTGTGTGAGTGATTCACCTGCTGTCCTGAGAAGGCCCAGTCTATGTTCTCCTCTGGATCACTAAGACACACAGGAAGGGCCACTGCATGCCGTAACGTGACCATCATCCGGGTTTCTTCACAGCGGATTACTCACGCGCTGTCTGCAGAGAACAGTCTGTCGGAGCCTCGCTAAACAGGAACGTGGGTGCGCTGTCCCTTGAGCCCCACAGAGGGAAGCAAGTGGCTCTCCCCGCACATTACATGTAGAGATGCAAAACCCCCTCACTCCTCCCCATTGTGACCCCGTCAGCAGCCAAACACACTCGCGTGGACCTGGTGACCCAGGGGAGCACACTCGACTTTAAAAGATTCATTTCTTTCTGGAACAAATGCCTGAGCACTGAAGTGCAAGGTGAGGCATCCACATAGGTTTCCCCTCAAAAGTTGGGAGTCGCTTACCCCGCTTCTCTGAACTTCCATGGAAGTAGCTCTTTGGAAAGACCTCTCCCACACAGCCAGCTCACTCCCCAGCTCCACGCTGAACAGGCGGCTCTGGCCGTGGCCGACCAGGACACTGAAGCAGTAGGGCTGCGTGTCCTCAAGGCCGTGAGGCCCCAGGCCGAAGTCCGCGTGCAGCCAGTAATCCTCAGCGAGCCAGAACTGGAAAGCAGAGTGGGTAGTGTGTTAGTGGGGGACGGGGGTCCCCACCGAGGGCTGGGACCCGACATTGCAGATGTCCCGGAGCTGCCTGGACTGGGACCTGGCTGCCAGCCTGTGGGGGTTGGCTGTGACCCCGGCCAGCCACACCTGGGGGCACACTCAGGAGCAGGTTGTCCTCCAACATGGCTGCTGGGGAAACCAGCCCCAAATAAGCATGATTTTAAGTAAATTACAGCCAAAAGCACCTTTCACTTAAAATTCTGGTAAGTGGGGCGCCTGGGTGGCTCAGGCCTTAAGCGTCTGCCTTCGGCTCAGGTCGTGATCCCAGGGTCCTGGGATCGAGCCCCGCATCGGGCTCCCTGCTCGGCGGGAAGCCTGCTCTCTCTCTCCCACTCCCCCTGCTTGTGTTCCTTCTCTGGCTGTGTCTCTCTGTCAAATAAATAAATAAAAAAACTAAAAAAAAAAAAAAATTCTGGTAACCACAGCTGCTTCTTCAATGTTTCACGTGAAAAACAGAGATAAAGTCAGGAGACCTTCGTGCTCCAGTTCGGCATAAAGCCAGCAAACAATGAAGAGAACATGGGCGCTAACCGCAAGTGACCGTGAGCTCCCAGGGCACTGCAGCGCCCCCCACCACCTAGCTCCGTCCCAAGGAAGAGGACCCCCTGCTCACGATACTTCAGAGGCTGCAGGACCAGGACCCTCACTCAGGATTGACAGATGTTAACCCAGCACTCCTGACCATGTGGAATGAACGCTGTAGAGACACCTTCAAGAGCAAAGGTCAGAGCAGAGGGACTCTGCGGCTGCACTTCCTTCCTGAGTTCTTTCTGGACACAGGAGACGCCGCCGGCGGCTCGAGGCCGCGCTGGTCTCAGAGATCCGGTGCGCAGAGCTGTGGGCGGCAGGGCGGTGCCTGGCCGGTGTCTGCTCTCCCTGCCCATGTGGGCTGCCTGCCGGCCCGCAGCGTCCCTCCAACACGCCTTCCGTGTGCACACAGGAGCACACATGCGCACACACTGGAGGACACACGTGCACGTGCACACACAGAAGCACACGCCTCAACGTGCCCACATTGCCCTGCGCTGTTCCTCTGCGCAGGCTCAGCCAGCACCACCTTGTCCAGCGAAGGGGACGGAGGGCAGACGTCCTTGCCAGGGATGCCGGGCGGCCGGTGGGACCGTGTTTACTGCCACTCAGGTGTGGGGGCGGGAATGACCCCAGCTGCCCAGGTGTGGGGGCTTCTCACTGTGATTTTGAGATATTTTGATCCAGGTGGGCCATCCAGCCAAACCAGACACACCCCATTCACACGCATGTTCAGTTAATTCCCCAAATGCACATGAACATGGTCGTTGGCCACATGCTTCTTATGCTCTCTGGGCACCTGTCTGCAGATCAGAGGGCTGATATACGCAGGTGGCTCGTGGGCTCTGGGTCCGACTTCCTGCTGGCCGTGCGGACGTCTCTGTCTGTGCAGGACTGCCCTCTGTGCTGTCCGCCCGCGGCTGGTTCCCAGCAGCATGGATTCCTGTACAAGGCCAGACACCTCCTGCCTCAGGGGTTTGCGTGTGTGGGTGTGTGTGCGTGCGCGTGTGGGTGTGCATGGGTGTGCACGTGGGTGTGCGTGCGCATGGGTGTGCGTGCGCATGGGTGTGTGCGTGCGCATGGGTGTGCGTGTGTGGGTGTGCATGGGTGTGCATGTGGGCGTGCGTGTGCATGGGTGTGTGTGTGCGTGTGCATGGGTGTGCGAGTGTGCGTGCGCATGGGTGTGCGTGTGTGCATGGGTGTGCACGTGGGCGTGCGTGCGCATGGGTGTGTGTGTGCGTGCGCATGGTTGTGCGTGTGTGCGTGCGCATGGGTGTGCATGCGCATGGGTGTGTGTGTGCATGCGCGTGGGTGTGTGCGTGCGCATGGGTGTGCATGTGGGTGTGCATGGGTGTGCACGTGGGCGTGCGTGTGCATGGATGTGCGTGCGCATGGGTGTGTGTGCGTGCGCATGGTTGTGCATGTGTGCGTGTGCATGGGTGTGCGTGCGCATGGGTGTGCGTGCGTGCGTGTGCATGGGTGTGCGTGTGTGGGTGTGCATGGGTGTGCGTGTGCATGGGTGTGCGTGTGGATGTGCATTGGTGTGCATGTGGGCGTGCGTGTGCATGGGAGTGCATGCACATGGGTGTGTGTGTGCGTGTGCATAGTTGTGCGTGTGTGCGTATGTGTGTGCGTGTGTGGGTGTGCATGGGTGTGCACGTGGGCGTGCGTGTGCATGGGTGTGCGTGCGCATAGGTGTGTGTGCGTGCGCATGGTTGTGCGTGTGTGCATGCGCGTGGGTGTGCGTGCGCATGCGTGTGTGCGTGCGCGTGGGTGTGCGTGTGTGCGTGCGCATGGGTGTGCGTGCATGCGTGTGCATGGGTGTGCGTGTGTGGGTGTGCATGGGTGTGCATGGGTGTGCACTGGGTGTGCGTGCGCATGGGTGTGCGTGCGCATGGGTGTGCGTGTGGGCGGTGTGGCCTGTGCACCGTGCCTGCATGCCTCATTCGAAATGAACCTGGGAACACAGACTGCACCTGGATTTTGGAGCCCCCCCCAGGTCCTTCAGCCTGGGAAACAAGCCATTCAGTAAATAAAATGACATGTCATAAGCCAGGAATAGCAAGCACGCTTTCAGAAATTCTGTCTGTAACTACTGAGTGTAACCATCAAAGACTGTTGACCAAACACGACCCCCTCAGGAAGCGTCTGTCCAGCGAGGAGGTCAGTGGGACAGCCAGTCCCGTTCTCTCCTGTCGCTGGGATAACTGGGGAGCCCGTAGTTTCATAGGCTTGAGATCCATCAAGACCTGAAACCTTCCTCTGCCAACTATTAGCTGTTGACCTCGGCCATTTACTTCTCTCTGAGCCTGTTTTTGAACTTTCAAATGCAGACCTGAGGAGGAGGCTGCACACACATCCTCAGCTCACACTACGTCATTACAGGTTTGCACAAAAGCACGTTGTCTTTAAGGCAATGCTGAGCAGTGGGACAGTCAGTGTGAGCTAAGATCCAGCTCACATTAAATATTTTCACCCACATAGCAATTTGACTCTTTTGAATTACTTATTTAGAGCAATTCTGAGAAATTTCAAGGAGTAACGTGTTTACGACTCAAACCAGTGAGCTGAGCTCTGCATGTAAGAAATGGGAGGAACTAAAAATAGCTTTTGAACAACCTGAGATAGCCCACGACAGAACACAAAAGGATTTCAGAGATGTCTTTACTTTCTGTAACACAAACTGTTCAGCCTCACAACAAATAATGTGCTATTAATGTGATGTAAGTGACCTTAATTCTCCACGTGTGGCTCATTCCCGGTGTTTTAGTAGTGCCTTTTTGAAATAATAACTCAGTCAATGTGAGGTCAGTGATTTGCTATGACACAGTTCAGGCTCCCCTAGACCTCTCCCCAGTCTCCTATCCACAGAGCATCTGCATTAGAAAACCTAATTTTAAATCCCTTTGAGATGCAAACCCTGTTAAGAGCCTGCTGCCAAGTCCACAGCCCAGGTTTGTCTTTCTTGGGGACCTGGAGCCTTCCCCTGGGAATGCAGACATCAAGGAACATGGTGCCCCTGACTTCAGGCCTCCATGCCAGGCAGGAGCCCCACATCTCTGGGTCTGCTTCCACTTGCAAAACTAAAGCCTACCCAAAGAGAGAGACAGCTCACTTTTACTTTGGGTCCCACAGTTGGCCCAGGGTTCCTCTCCTGACCTGCCCCCCCAGCTCTTAGAGACCCCCTGCCCTTTGCTGAAATGCAGCTGAGCCAACTGCAAAGTCTTCCCTGCTGTTCCCTGCAAGCTCTCCTCTGACGGGAGGGACTTCAGGACATTTACTGAGGACCCCCTTCCCTGGGAATCCCAACTACAGAAACCCACTGCTTTGCCGGTGATGGAGAGCGGGTTAGAAAACTCTTAAGACTTCAGAGAGATTGTTGAACATGATGCTTCCAACAAGTGAAATACAATAGGATATAAGATCAGCTGGGGGCACCTGGGTGGCTCAGTCGTTAAGCGTCTGCCTTCGGCTCAGGTCATGATCCCAGGGTCCTGGGATCGAGCCCCGCATCGGGCTCCCTGCTTGGCGGGAAGCCTGCTTCTCCCTCTCTCACTCCCCCTGCTTGTGTTCCTGCTGTTGCTATCTCTGTCAAATAAATAAATAAAATCTTAAAAAAAAAAAAAAAGATCAGCTGGAAGCCAAGCAAACCTAGGTCCTATCCAGCCTCCAGTGAGGTTCCAGGGAGTTACCCTGTGCTTCTGAGCTCTGAGCTGTGGGGGAAGATAATGAGGATCAGCTCAGAAGTAAATGGGGTGTTCAGCAAGGCTCCCGGAGGCACTCCCCAACAGCAGACATTACTATCTAGATCCTCTGCCAAACATGAGTAAGCTTAAGTTTACTAAAAATTTTAAACTGAATATTCTTATGTTGAGAGGAAAATCCATCTACTTTCCTGCAGGATGCTCCTCACTGTTGGATGGCACCTTTATTAGCCGCTCTCCAGGAGCTGTGCACAGTTTATGTCTCTTCTGCAACCAAAGCTGACCGATGCAATTTTCTCATCTATTTTCTAATGAGAGTTGAAATAGAGAACAACAAGAATCAGAAGAAGTAATCTAAGAAGTAATCTAAGAATCAGAAAAAGTAATCTTTAGAGAGAAAAAAGTCAGAAAAACAAAACTACAACTATGAAATTTAATTCCCGGACTGCATACTGATGACTGTCCTTGGAAATGGTCATTTTAAAACACTGTGCCCTGCGTGCCAGTTCTTGGAATAATCATTCACTTACTTTACTCTTTGAAAGATTAATTAAATGCTTATGGATAATTTTAAGTGTATGTGTGCAGGATGATCTTCCACAACAATTAAAGGTGTGCACAAAAGGAGATATCATTTTTTGAGATCACTATTTAAGACTTCCAAACACATCACTTGACCTGCAGAATACAACCTCCTTTTTAAAACTGTTAAGTGCTATAAAATTGTCTTTACTGTTACCACTTGCACCCTGTAGGTTTGACCTTGTGCTGTAGCCGGTCTCCTGGCTAATTTAATGGTTTCATAATCGCTTCATAACAAGTGTACTGACAAAGACTTTCCCTCAGTCTTCCTGGGAAACATGCTGGATAAAAACAGAAACGGCTGTCTGGTTTATTAATGAAGAACAGCCACACAAAAGGATGATCCTCCGGAGATATCCCAATACCAAAACCACACCTCCGACATGTGGGAAGCCATATAAACAAGGTGATAAAAAGGCCAAAATGGGACAGTGAGGAGCCTTTATAAAAAAAGATAAAAGACATCAGATCTTTCTATAAAATTCTTTTTTTGGAATATCGATGAATAAAAGTCTACACGTAAGAATTGTCATGAGAACAGCTTCAACATAACATTAATTTTTTAGCATTTTGATGACAGTATTATGGGAATGTGTTTCCCTTGTATTACTACTACATGCAGCCTAAAATTCCAGATCTAAATTTAAAATTCTTTTTGAGGATATTTAAGGAGGCCAACCAAAATTTAAAACATTAAATTTTCATTCAAAACTTCTAATTTTTGACTAATGACTCCTTAGGGTCAACTTCTCAGACAAACACACTAACAATTCCATCAGGTATGTTTTTAACTTTTGACCTAGACACAGACTTCCTATTTGGATTTGCATAGTTGAGAAGGAAACGGGGGGTTCTATGCAGGGGTCACAGCCCTCCTGCACCAGGACACAGGACAAACCCTTCCTGGCTTGTATTTCAGGCCTGTGCCTCATTTACCGTGGAGTCAAAGCTCTCCATCTGGGCTTCTTGCTGCTGGAAGAAATCAGTCCTAGATGGAAATATCCCCAAAATGAAGGGAGCTCCTAGCTGGTTGGACACAACTCCCAAACTCATGCCCCTGATAACGCGGTCAAGGCTTGCTGTTGGTCTTTTCAGAGGAAGCCTAGAGACAGCCTTAATCACAGTGTGTATGATTCACTTCTGAGAGCTCAGTGAAGCCCACAGGTCGACCAGACGTCCCCACCCTGCACACGGGCCTCAACAGCAACAAGCATAGTCCAGCCAAGTGCAGCCTGCTCCCTGTCACATATGGTGGGCATCGCCTGGTCTCCGCCCACATGTATACGTCTACATATCATATATATGCTATCATGTATGTCACATGTCATATGTTATACACACGTTTAGTGCCCTGCTCTAACCACAGAATACGGCAGAAATGATGGGTTGTCTCTGATGGAGCGCGCCAGCAGGCTAGGGTCAGAGGGCAGCCTCCAGCAAGGTGCTGCGCCCTCCAGTCCAACATCTTCCAGCAACCGCATTCCCCTGTGCTGCGTTTGGCCGAGACCACAGAGCGTAGGCTGAAATCCTGATTCACCTTGTGCGCAACAGTGAGAAGGATGACGCCTGGCCCCCAGGGGCTGGGATAATGCGTGTCATTCTATACATCTAAGTGTTTGGGTTGTTTGTTTCCCAGAAACAGATCACCAACCCAGACGCAGCTCTCTCTCTCTGGGACTTTAATTTTCATGCATGAACTAATAATTGAGCGAATGAGTTTCAACTACTGCAGAAAAGTAAGTGAAGAGGAAACATGTGAAGGCGATATAAGTAAATATTAGGATCACTAGTGGCATTATAACCAATTAATACTCTCACGGCTTTGTTAAGGGTGTTAGTCCAACAACACCTCTGATCACTGAGGTTCTATCTAGCTTAATATCTAATGACTCAAAGGGATGTGTTAGTGCAATAAAATGGTGTTTATTTACAAGGACTTGTCAAGCCGCAAACACTGCCTGGCACGCACTAGTAGTTTTGAGATTTAGATGCATATTAACATCACCATGGAAGCCTAAAGAATGAAGACAGATGTCTGGGCCACATCTCATACAAAATGGAATCTTTAGCTCTGTGTTAAAGCGCCCGCCAGGTGACTTCCGTAGGACAGGACGGAGTCACCGGCAGCACACTGCCCCGGACTGCGGTGCTGGTGAGTCCCAGCTCCCAGGACGCACTGGGCTGGAAGGGACCTCACACATGCCCGGGAGGCCATGCTGAGTGAGGACCTCACTACGGCCAGAGCGATGCTGTCGCTATCCACTGAATCAACACAACCCCGCAGAGAGAACCGTACAATAGAGAATACCAATACTGCTTTCATTCTGCAGATGACGTAACTGAGGCGTAAAGAAATCAAGTAAAATTTCAAGGGGTGGAGTCAGCCCGTCGAACTCTAGAGCACGCGCTTCACACACAACCACAAACCCTCGGTGGCACTCAACCATCCCCCCGCTGCCTGTATGCTGTGGGCCGGCCTGATCTCAGTGGTCTGTGCGTGGGGGGCTGAGGACAGTTGCCTGCGACTCTGCCCCCATGACCTGTGGTGACGGCCCTGGGTTCTCCCTGAGCAGCGACTGGAGGCCAGACATACGGCCTCCCAACCACCCTGGGCACAAGCCACAGCTGGGAGCAGGCCTGGGCCCACCGCAACTGCCCCCAGGCCACCAGGGAGGGGTAGGACTGACTACCCCAGGGACCATCTGCCTTCACTTGAGCCGGCTCAGTGACCAGGACTGACTTTCTTCCCCTCATTTTCCATCTCAGGTTCCACTTCCCAACCTTTTTGTATAATTTAGTGTTTTAAAGAATTCTCTACTAGCCTGAGATCTGCTAAAAGTCCACCAGTGGGATAACTGTGTCTCTGAGGCTTGTGCAACTTGGTGGAATCCACATTCACCCAGTTGCCTTCATCTCCAATCTAGCAACACATGACCACTGCAAGCAAGCAGGAGTCCCACCAGGACTCACAGGAATCCCTGACCCTCGCCCCCAACCCCACATGCCCCGGGGGAGGCGTCAGCCCAGCAGAAACTGAGAACTGATTCTGCTGCAATGGATTCACTACTTTGGAAGTGTTCAACTAAACTGGATGATACAAAAGCTTGGGATGCATGTTACAGGTAACACTTTGCCCTTCCTTAGCCAGTGAGTACTTTCCCTATAATAGCAGGCGACTATTTGATTAGCCCTTCTGGTCAGCTCAGTGGCTGATAAGAAAGCTGTTAGGACTCAGGTTTTTATCTGATATATTAAAAACAATGACAAGGACAATAATAACCAAAGATTCTGAACATCTTACTGTAAGTGGAGGCAACTAAAATACCCTCTCCAACACACGTGCACATACACACTTGTGCACACACCATCCATCCACCCACCCACCCATCTGCCCGCCCACCCATCCACTCACCCATCTAACCACCTGCCCATCCACTTATCCATCCATCCATCCATCCACCCATCCATCTGCCTACCGACCCACCCATCCACCTTCATGAACAACAGGATGGCAACTGTGAGGATGCGAAAATGGGATGAATACAGAAGATTTTCAGGTTATCTTACTACTTCAACAGACTCTTTGAACCCAAAGGCACATCTTATTTATATGAAAGCACTCATGTGCAAAGAACACCTACCTTGTGAAGTTTAAAAAGTACCTCACAGAGGTTGTAGGTTTTTTCTGCTTGTACCCAGTCTAATGTGCTAACCTGTAAGAAATATAAAACATACACATAAACCACAAGTGTTCTCCTACTATGCGAGATAATGGGCATGTCACTTCAGTGTAGGGTGTTCGCACACATCAAACTACCTCGTTGTACACTTTAGAGATACTGCGGTTTTGTCAATTATACCTCAGTAAAGATGGAAAGATTGTTAAGTATACATGAAAACGAACATGCTACTTTTAATTGGATAATTGTAAACATTTACTACAGCAGTGGAGTGAGTCTTTACCTTAAGTAAATTCTAAGCCATGAGCAGGATGGTAGGAACACTAAACCTTCACGTGGCCGTGGATTTGAGTCACCTGTGCTCACCTCCGTTGGGGCTCGGCACAAGCTGGTAAGGTAGGGGCTCGTCTATCACACGCATTCAGGTACAGCTGCAGAATTCATTTTGGATTCTACACTGACTCGGATTGACACTGAATTCAGGAGGAATTTTAGGTCAAATTTAGAGAACTTAGGAGGGTGACCAGTGTGTGTGTGAGTGTGCGTGAGTCTGTGTGTTTGCTGGAATGTGACCTGAAGTGTGTGTGTCCAGTCTTGTGATTTAGGACTAAACTCACTACTCTGCTCCATTCCAGGAATAATACAAACTTATTAGCTCATCAATTTAACTGAACATGTTTTTGATTGGCCTGACATTGCATTTTACAACTATTTTAATGATAATAATGATCAAATCATCCGATTTTTTTTAAAGATTTTATTTATTTGACAGAAAGAAAGAGAGAGAGAGTGTGCATACACAAGCAGGGGGAGCAGCAGAGGGAGAGGGAGAAGCAGACTCCCCCATGAGCAGGGAGCCGGATGCGGGACTCGATCCCAGGACCCTGAGATCATGACCTGAGTCAAAGGCAGAGGCTTCACCGACTGAGCCACCCAGGTATCCCAAATCATCTGATTTTTGAGTGCTGTTTTATGGCTGACAATTCACGTTCGCATGTATGATCTCTACACTAGAATATTTCACACATAAAATCTGAAATAGTCAACACTGTAACAAATTTGGTTTTTATTGCTCACCCTGCACTTACTTTCCAGCCATTAAACATACAAATAAAAAATGAAACTAATCACGGTTCACGGTGTCTTTGAAATGTCAGAAGTACCTGATGTACTAAGTGGTGACCTTCTTGAAATCGTTCCGCTATAGAAACACCTGGAGGCAACCAGGCATTTCAAACCCATCACCTCGGAACATTTCACCGAAGAGTTAATGACACAAGAATCACAGAGACATGTGGCCACTTAGTATCAACTGACCCAGAGTAAGTCCTTACTCCTGTGATTAAAAATGCGAAAGGTAGAATACAACAGCTACAACAGCGAGAAGGTCAGTTAGAGTGAAAACTGGAAGGTGATTTGGGGTACAGTGGAGCTTGGAGGCTGCAGGATGCACGTGAACACAATTTTTAACTTTTCCAGTTACAACAATGCTGCTTATTTTTGAAGAATCATGAAAATACAAAGAAAAAAATTACATTATTCAGAACGTTCCCCCTTATTAGCTTCCTTGCTGCTGGGACCTGGCACCATAAAGGCTCACGTCAGTCTGTGGGTTTGCCGTCCTCAAGCTTTGCTACATGAACGCTTCTCTGATTCAGAAAAAGCACAAAGTGTTCCTGCTTCTGTTTGACGCAAATTACCTCCAAAATATCCATGATGCCCTTCGGGCTCCTTTCACCTTTTTTAAATTAGTTGTAACTCTGGAAACTGTCTGGGCTGTGCCAACCCAACACTAAACCCAACCATCTCACAGGCTGGAATGATTTAGGACACGGTCGTCCCCGAGACAACAAGATCAGCATCTACTAGATTAGTAAAGTGAAAAATTATATACCAGTGTGTGTATCCACATATATACATGTAATTAGAAGGTAAATATAAAGTTCAAAATTAGAGGTCTGGAGGACAGCAGTCAGTGATGGGATGAAATTTCTGAAGCAGACGTTCCTAGAGTTTTGAACTAAACCTGAGCACAGCCAGGAATTACCTGTGAAGCCCGTTATGAGGCATGTTCCTGGCACCATCTGATTCAGGTTTAGCAAGTGTGGCGTGGGGCTCAGAGATCTTGACTTTCAAGTAAATTTATTATTGATGTATTAAAATAGGCTCTTGAATTATGAGGCCATGTGACCCAGCAGCATCAGCATTACCTGGGAGCTTGCTAGAAATGCAGAATCTCAGGTCCCACCCCAGCCCGACCTGGTCAGAACTTTGTCTTAAAAATATGCGCCGGTGATGACTCTGTTGTGGTGAGGTCTTAAGAGACAATCCAAGGGTAAAAAGACTGACCCCTTTTACAAGGAAAGGCAGACAGACAGACGGTAGTGGGGAGGAAAGATGGAGAGTGAACTAGGAAAACCTTATTTACACAGAGATGCATATTCAGTCAGAACTCCTTGATTTGCAAACTAGATGCTCCCTGACGTAACCTCCTTACATCAGAGGTCCTCAGATGCAGCCAGCGTGAGCAATTTGCATGGTTTCTCAGGAGGGCTAAGATCTCCTGATAGTGAGAGAGGGATGCAGACTGGCATTCGGAGCCATCACCACACCTGCCTGTCTCTGGAAAAATGCTTCCAGGGGATGGGGATGGGATGTGATCCCTTGATCCTTACACTCATTCCTGATGACTCAGAAATCAGGAAAAGGAAAAATGATCCATGCTGACACCTCAATTTTTCCAACCAGCTGGCAACGAAAAGGGAATGATCAGAGTGAACATCTAGTAACCACATGCCATTGCTACTTTTCCCAAGTCATGAGAGTTAACAGTTTCTATTTTATGGGACCATATTTGACTTGAAATGTTGCAGAAATTTTAGACTATAAGATGTAATATCTTGGCGTCTTTTGATATTATTGTGGAACACTTTCAGTGCAGCCCCAGAGGTGACACAGAATAATTCTGTATTTGATATACAATTGTCTAATATTTCTTCAGTCTACAAATCTTCAATTAAATTATTTCTTTTCAGGTAAAAAAATTAAATGATAGGATATATTTGCCTAATTGACATTCTTAAAATTGCCTCTAATATTTCTTGCATGTCCACAGGTAACTGCTACATAATTTGTATGTTAATGCTGTAAGATGCTATAAAATTGACTGTTATTAACACATTTTAACGATGTTTGAAACATCGTTTGAAACATGAGTAGCTCACGTTTTCTCAGATTCCAATTTGCAAGTCAGAAATAACAGGCTGGCAGGAAGAAGAGCAGAGTGATGAGAATTATCCTGGCTTTAATCCACACCTGGGAGCACCTCCCAGAGCCTGGAAGTCCTGGGCCAGCCCCCACCTCTGGGTTCTGCTTCCTCTGCACCGGACGCCCAGCCGAGATGGAAAATGCTGATGGACCTCGCCTCCCCCGTCTCTCTTCCAGCCCTCTGTCCTTCTTTTCCCTCTTTTGCTTCAATGTCATCCCTTTGCCTCGTCTTGATGGAGCTCAGAAACCATCCTTGAGTATAGGACTTTCTCTTTCAGCTCTTCCTAAATTATTTGTCAGAGAATCTTTGGACCTTCTGAAAATGTATTCAAGTATTCTGACTTGAAGTGTTGAGACACAGGCTCTGTGAGTGTGGTCAGGCTTTCTGAGCAGACTCCCCTGGGAGGAAGGTTGGATAAGTGGGTACAGAGATAGTGACTGGTCAGGGACATTTGCCTTCTGGAGCGATCTGGTCTCATTCCACAGGGTGATGAGTAGCAGCCTCTCCTCTCCCAGAGAGCCCTTGTTTACACGGCCAGTGAGGTACAGTCTCTCTCTTGTGCCATGGGTGCCCTCCCTTCTCAAACTTCTGTCCGTGCAGAGCACGTTGGTGCTCGCTGCACCGCCTGTGGGGTCCGCGCCCAGAAACGGGCCCGAAGATGTGTGGTGAGTCAGTAGTAGTCTGTCTCAGATTCAGAAACCTCATGTTTTATGTCACCATAGCATAAATAAATACACAGACATTAAAAACTTCACATATGGTTGTTATAGATTTGGGCAAAGTAGAAATTGTTATTGGCAAATTGTCACCAGCTCCAGGATACAACGTCCAAGGTCCGACTCAAATATCTGTAAATATTTAGGAATAAATTCACTTGCCATATTTCGTGTATTGCTTTTATAAGGAGAAGTTGCTAAATAGTAATAGCAAAATTCCATGTTAAATTTAAATGTTTTAGAGTTTTCAAACATAGTTATGAATATACAGATGCGTTGATTTCCATTGATTTCCATGTAGACCAATGGAACAGAATAGAGAACCCAGATATGGACCCTCAACTCTATGGTCAAATAATCTTTGACAAAGCAGGAAAAAACATGCAATGGAAAAAAGACAGTCTCTTCAATAAATGGTGCTGGGAAAATTGGACAGCC
>NC_138378.1:122318448-122343444 GCF_054177405.1 Leptonychotes weddellii | reverse complement strand
AAAAAAATAACCGCGGTTTAACGAAGTAAACTGCTTCAACCCCAAAGGCAGGAGCAAGACGAGAGATCGATGGTATCCTGGGGGCGCCTGGGTAGCTCAGTCGCCGAGCGTCTGCCTTCGGCCCAAGGCCTTCTTTAAGAGTAAGAGTGGTGTGTGCTGCTGTGTAGTCAGATGGAAACCACCTTAAACTAGCGTCCATGCGCCAAGCTGCCTCGCTGGGGGCATCACCAGCGGCCGTTGGAGCCACGAAGTGCCTCCAACAGGTGGAAGCACACAGTTTCCCCCTGCACACCTGCACCTTCCTCACTGCGGCCCAGGTGTAAATGCCGTGGTCGCGGGAAGCACCGGTCCGCGCGCGTGACTTGTTGAGGGTCCCAGACGACGGGATGTGGAACGAGAGTCAGGCCTCGGCGGCCCCACCTCAGACACGGATCTCGGTTCACGGTGCCTTTTCCGTGCTTGTCGTGGAAACTTGGCCACATGGAACGGGGAGCAAAAAAGGCTGCCCTGGGTGCTCCGGTCAGTGGTCTGAAGACCAGGCCTGCACGTCCAGATTTCCAGAAAGGACAAAACCGCCTGGCAGCCAGTTGACCCTGATGTGGGGGAGGCAAACGCCAGAGGCAGAGGCGTTTCCTCCGTGAGAAGGGGTGGGTGAGTTGCACAGGGTTTCTCGGTGACCTGGTGATGGGGGCAGTGACCGCGGCCCTTGTCCACACCCAGAGCAGGCTGCCCAGAAGGAGGGAGTGATGGGCCGGCCGGCCTGGGAACGTGAGGCTAACGGGCAGGACGCAGGGTGGGGGGATGGCGGGCCCCCCACTCACAATCCAGGGCCGTCCTGCCGAGAACCAGCCTGGTGCTGGTTACCACAGAGCTTTGGCAGAAGCTTCATTTCAGAACCTTCTGGAAGAGCGAGTGAGGGCTTAATGCATGAACACAGGGCAGGCGGTGGTGCTCTGCCTGTCGGGCGGCCCAGACGAAGCTCCCTGCCCGGACCCCTCTCCTCCTTACCAGCTGTTTCCTCCCCGTCCACGGCCTTGTTCCCGAGGTCGGTGACGGAGAGCCGGGATCACCAGCCGGGACCACATCCTGAAGTGCCTGCTCACAGTCCTTCCTGCCGCGTGGACCTGAATGAGGGCTGAAGATTCTCTCGCGGAGAAGCATGACGGATGTAGGCAGAGAAAAGCAGAAGTGACCTCGAGGCGTCATTTTCTCAGGCAGGAGGGCAGATGCATCCAGGCCCGCGGGGGCCGCCTTGCCAGGTAGCTGCGTCCACCTGCCCGTCTGAGGTGGACGAGAGGCAATGACCGGCTAACACGTGTTCGTTAGTTACTGGCAGCCCCCAAACCATGGGAGCATGTTTTTCCTGGTGTTCCGATTCATCTGTGTCTATGTGGGATTTTTAATCAGATTTCAAAACGAGGGAAACTTTTTCCTGTCTCTTCAGGAGATTCACTTTGTTGACGTCTCTGTGGGAGTTATGTATCTTCCTTAGAACGTGGAAATTCCCAGATAAAATGTTTATCAGAGGGTCGCCTGGGTGGCTCAGTCAGTTAAGCGTCTGCCTTCGGCTCAGGTCATGATCCCAGGGTCCTGGGATCGAGCCCCACATCGGGCTCCCTGCTCGGCGGAGAGCCTGCTTCTCCCTCTCCCTCTGCCGCTCTGCCTACTTGTGCTATCTCTGTTAAATAAATAAAAATCTTAAAAAAAAATGTTTATCAGAGCAGAGAAAAGGCCCGGGTGTCCCTCATGCCCCGGCAGCCTCCCCACGGCGCGAGCGATCTCTCCAGGCTGCACTTTGTGCAGACGGCCCCGGACTAGCAGGCACCCGGCTTTAAGATCGGTGTCTCTGGGGAGAGGACGCAGGCAGAAGCGATTGTCAGAGCTGTTTGGGGAAGTCAGACTTTTTAACATCCTGGCGAGGTAATACCGCTGAGCTTCCGTATAAATAAGATTTATGACGTTATAACTGCCTCGTCTGCTGAAGGGGGAAGTGGTTTAAATGTGAGCCAGAGAACGGAGCAAGGAGGTTTCACGGCCTGGAGACGCAGCAGCAGGAGAGATGAGTCACAGGGGTGCGCAGAGGTCGTGGACGAGCACTTTCTTCAAGGAAATCAGATCGGAAGCCAAGTGAGTGAACTTCACTGGACAGAGAGGGCTCAGGGGGCCCGGCAAACTCCACACGGGATTGGACCACGAGTCATGGGTGTCAGGAGGGCACTTTGAACACGTCTCCGTCTTACCGGAGGGCGGACAGGCTGGATTGTCCCCTGCTGGGGCCCTGCCGCCCCGGGGAAGCAGGACCTCAGGGAGACTCCCTCTTTCCAACCATAACCTGCTCCTCTGGGCGTTTGGGATTTTGGTTTTCCCACACTCTGCCGGTTGACCGCTCACTAGGAGTTGTGTGGTGTCTGTCACCATCCCTCCTGCCGGCCGTCACCACCCCTAGTCTTGTCCTTGCACAGGTCCTGATCTTTGTCCCCGGGAGCGCCATTCCCCACCTCCCTGGTTCATGCTCCATCTGTGGCTCCCACACCTGCAGAGTCCCCTGGGGGGCAAAGTTGGGGAAACCAGCACCTGCGGCTGACCGCCGCTCATCAGAAAATGTGTCCGTCAGCTCAGACACTTTCTGACAAATGCCCGGCAGTTTGTGCATCACGATGGACTGTGGATGGAGATGTGATTTCTAGCGGAGAAGATTTACTGAGGACACACGGGGGATTTCAATGTCGGTGTGCTGATGGGAAGTGTCGTCTTGTGAGCGATGGCGCAGACCCGGAGCGCGGACTGAGGAAGAAGAAATGTTTTCTCAGGTCCGGGTGACCTCATGATTCGTGTTTTGAGGAGCCCAGTATAGATCCTCATGGCTTCCTAAAAGTTTTATCTCATTACGGAAAGGTTCTAGGTCTTAAAACACTCAAAAGTTGATAATCATGCAAGATATGACTCAAATTCCAAGTCATTATTTCGGCCACCATGAAATACTTAAAAACATTTTATAAAAATCTAGGTCATTAGGACAAACACGCCGCAGAGGAAAGGGCCAGGCACAGCGGGCGGACCTGGGGTGGAAGGCAGGCGTGTCTGTCCCAGGCGCGAGCGGCCGGCGCTCTGGCCCTCAGCCCTCTGGTCTGTAAGGCGCACACTGTCTCTGCCTGGCGCAGCTGCGGGCTGTAAATGCAATTGACTGGACCGTGCATGAGAAGAGAACACGCGGGAGGCTGCAGGTTTCGAGGGTGAGCACACGGCGCAGAGAAGCTCCCGGCGCTGTGGCAGCTGGGTGAGGCCTCCTTCTTCCAGACGACGGTGTGCCTTCAGGATCCCTTAAGCCCTGAGCGCTGGTGTGGTTGTGGGGAAGACGGCGTGCGGGGGGCGCACTCCCTCTGTGTCCATGCCCGGGAATCTCACTACTTCGTGCGGGGATTGTGCAGAGCGTGTCCTCCTGAGACTGGCTCGCTCCACCCGGCACAGTGTCCTCAAAGCTCATCCCTGCGGGATCCCTTCCTTCGTAAGGCAGGATGGCACTTCCCTGTATGGATGGACCACATGTCCTTTATCCGTTCGTCAGCTGAACGGGCCTCCAAGACGCCCTGTCTTCACAGAGTCAAACCAGTCTGAGGGACAAAGCCGCCAGCATCACACTCAGAGAGAGACAACACGATTGACTCGGTGGGGCCGTGCGAAGCCCCCAGTAACCTGCACCTTCTTGAATCTGTCTCCGAACCGTGAACAGAGAACTCCTACTTCACGGCGCCTGTCCCCATCGGGCCCTTCAGGGAAGCGCGGCTCTGTGGATTCCGTCACTCTCCCACGTCACTCTCCCCCGCATGGGAACTCTCCGTGTCGGGCCTTGGCTGCCCGGTGGGCGTGCGGTCAGAAGTCAGCAGGGCCGCCCAGGTCTAGCTGCAGACGTGTCGTCCAGAGAGCCTTGCGGTGACACATGGCTAGGAAGCCAGCCCCGCCACAGACACCTTGGTCTCGGCCTGAATCGCCGCTGTTGTGTGAGTTGTTCACAGGGAGCCTCACTCAGCATCTGGAAAAGTCAGAATTGAGGCTTTAAATCAAATCGCCTGGATTTCAACACCATGGACTGAGGTTTTGCGTGGAGTTTAGTGGTGTGATTTCACTTTGTCCCTGACTCTTTCGGAGATTTTGTGTGTGGCTTCAACATGTAGATCAGAAACCGTGGACGTCAGGCTTGGATTTGGCCTTCATGCTAGTGGCGTTGGTTCCTTGTTCCGGTCCAGGTGCTCCTCTTGGTAAGTCTGTGGGGAACCTGAGAAGCAATTTCCAATTTGCAAGATCCTGAAGCATAAATGACATGGACATTATAGCTCTTTTTTCAAAATGTCCCTTCCAGAAGCTCAGTAATTATGACTTGGAAACACATAAATTGAATTAAGTATGTGTGAAATTTGCAAGAACCTTGTGTTCCTGTATCATGTAACTTGGCTTTCCTTTCCTCCAGGAATAAGTCACCATGACTAAGGGATTTGAGTCGAGTCTCAGGGTGTGGGCATCACTAGGGGGTCAGCTAGCGTTGAAGTTCGGCACGGGGTTTGGGCAGCTCCTGGATTCTGCCAGGGACGGCAGGGCCGCTGGGTAAGGTAATTCTGCAGTAACCGTGTGAATATTAGGACGCTTTCGAAGGAGAATGCACCTCAGTTTCTTGAACGTTACTCATTACTCAAAGTGAAAATAAACAGTGATCGGTCACCAATAATCAATCAATCCCGTAGCTGTCAAGGTTAAGATTCACTCGCATGCAAAAGAGGAACTTAATTCAAAGTGGAAAGCAGTAACGGGGCTCCTGTGGTTCCTGTAGCTGGAGTCGGGCTGGCTGGGAGCACGGGCCGGGGTCACGCAGGTCACGAGGGTCCCTGGTCCACCCCTCCATGAGCAGGGGTCCTCTGTGCCAGCTGCACCTTCCTGCTGACACTCTCCATGTGCTGGCAGATCCGCCGTTCCCACACCTGGACGCACCCGCGTGGAGACCCTGCTCCCGCTCCCGGGCCCATGTCGGCCTCCCCAGGACACTGGCTGTCCACCTGCATCCTGTCCCCATCCCACGAAAGGCGCAGCTTCCCGAAGGAAGGCACAGGCATACACAGTCCCAGGAGGGGACCGAGGTGGACGTCACGTTTAAGGGAAGCGTGAAGTCATTTTTGAGATGTCAGATCTTGAATCACAAAGAGTAGCAGCTCAGAAAAGCTAAGATGGGTGGTGGGGAAGGATGTCCTTACCCGGGGGGGCGGGGGGGACGACTGCTCCCTCGTGCCCCGGAGGTCCTGCCCCCAAATTAAAATATCAGAGATCCTGCCTTTACAGGTGGGGAAAGGAGCACATCTGGGACTAGACGAGCCAGCTTGCTGTCTTTGCTGTCCTTGCATTGTTGGAACTTTCCTTCTGATATCCTCTCAACAGTTGAGAGCGCAAGACAGTTTTGACAAAATTTAGTTAAGGTGTCAATTAGGTAGCAGTTCTCTTAAAAAGAATTTTGATGTTTTCGATTATTTTGGAATTTTATTATGCCAAAGTAGAAGAGAAAACTCAGAACAAGATGTGTAAAGCTCCTTCCCCACGGGTAGAGCGGGGTGACAGCCGGAGAAGCTTCATGTTCACCCTCAGAAGCGTTAGGACGCTGATGACCCGCGGCACCCTAACTGGGACGGTTTACTCACGCCTGCGTCAGCTGCGGGTTCACGCTGACCTGCTCATGGACGTAGTGGGGACCCACGTGGGGTTTGCGGAGAGAGGGAAGACCATCTTCGGCATGAAATCCGTATCACAGCGTCACCAGGGCCCCGACCGGCCAGTGTCAATAGGACAAGACGGAGGTCATGTGACCCCCGACCCCGCACAGATGGAGTCAGGGCCCAAATGGAAGGCGGGAGCATTACCTCTGTGAGACGCGAGGAAACAGGCTAGCCTGTCAGACTGTCCATGCAGAAGCAGTATCTTTGTGTCTGTGGTCGTGTTGATCACACTCTGCCTCCCACCCTAAACCTTCCTTATTTCATGCGCGTTTGTACCTGGCTTCCTTGGAGCTCAAAAAGCATAGAATCTGTTAAATGTTCTGTAACGTGCTTTTCTAAGATTTACAGCATTTCATTTTATTTTTTCTTGCAGGAGCTTGAATTCCCGGACCTGACGGCTGTCCTGCACTGCATTCACGCCTTCCTAGCAGCAAAGGTGGCCTCCGTGGACCCTGCATTCATGGACCGCCAGAGCATTGCGAGGAAAGTGCTTCTGTTGAGCACTGAACGTTAAATTATTTTCTTAAGAAATGACTTTTTCCTGCAAATATTGCAACTTTGTGTGATTTTATAACGAGCCTATAGTTGTGATACCAATAAAATACATCACTAGTTTGCAGAGATGGGTCGTTCTTCTTAGATCTGACGGGCCAGGGTGCCGCTCGGGCGTCTCTCTGAGTCACACACGGAAGCATGCTCTGCACCCTGCGCTCTGCTTCCATTGCTAACAGCCAGATTGTGTTTCCATAGAATAGGTAATAGAAAATCCTGAGAGCCCACCACTTGGATTCTTCTCTGGAAGAGAAGGGTTTCTTCTGCATTTGGGTCATAAACTTCCCCTTTTTCTCAAGGAGGGGCTGAGTAAAGGTGTTAATTTGAGAAATCAGTAGGAGAAATATGTCAGAAAGAAAATTAATTTCAATTTTTTAACTTTACTGAATTTTTATAAATATATAATTAAATAACACATTATTTAAGTGCTAATTTACTTTCCTAATTCGTGAAATACAGCCTTTATTGTAGTTTCCTTGTTTTTTGTACTGTTTACTACTTCTAAGAAGGTCCTCTTTCTATTTTTGTCATTAAAAGGGACTCACGGACTCCTGAATCTTCTTTTACGGAGATGGACTGTGGTCCTAGATCACATCCTCATGTCTCACGGCTTCGAGGACAGGAAGCACAGAACCGTCAGGAGAACAGGTAGATGGTTCCTGCAGGAAAGCAGGTGCACGGCACTGACCGCCCGGCATCCCTCCAGGGGCTGCTTCAGTGAAAACTGCCCGCTCCCTACGGCCCACCCACCCCTTGTCGGTTGGTGTCTGGAAGAAGGAGCTGTTTGGGTTTGTAATACATCAAGTGTTTATAATCATGTATTAGACACATGATAGCATGTAGATGATAGCTACATATGACATGTGTGCGTTATATGTAGAATTCCTGTTTACATCATAATGGCTTCTGTGGAAGACTAACCCAGGCAGAGTATTTAGAGTGGATCTTAAATAATATTCCAAGAGAATGGTGCTCACGGAGCGTCAGGCAATGGTTTTCTCTGTAGATGTCAACGTCAGTATTAGGAGCGAGTTTACAGCCAGATACCAGGTTGGTGCCCCCCTGCTGCGGTGTCTCTCGGGTGCGGCTGTCCTCATCTCCAGATTGAATGGGTTCCCGGTTTCATCACCTTTGCCAAAGGGCCCAAACTCACTCAAACGTAGGAGGTATTTTTCTGCACTAAAGAGTGAAGAAACCGTGAAGATATTTTGTTTATTTTCATGAAAACTGTAGATTTTAAAAGTGTACCTTCACTGGATCATAATGAAAAGAATATTTTCCCAGGAAGATTTGATGCTAAAGTTTAGCATCCAAAAGTTGTCATTTTAAAAAAGTTGTGCATCTTTTCAAACATACAATTTTTTGAAAAGATGCACAACTTTTGTAAATTAAAAAACAGCAAGAGTCTTTTTGTATGAAATGAACGGTGGCCACATGCCCCTTGTCCTTCCTTTTGCATTCCTGCTGCACCTGTCCTGCCCCCACAGGTCAGGCTGCACCCGTCAGACCCCCGGGCAGACGGCGGGGTGGGGGGCGGTAAAATGACAACTATTGCCCTAGTTTGGAAGTAGGACCTGTTAAGGGCATGGACTGTGCCTCCCGCCAGGCTGTCAGGGTGCTGGGTGGGAAATTATTTTCATTCAGGAGATGTGGTTAATCCTAAATCTCAGGACCCCTTTCAGCTCACCTCCTACCTGGTGCAGGTGCATCCTTGTTCTCACTGTGCAGGTGAGGAAACAAGCCGACGAGCCTCTCTGCCCAGGTCTGAGGCTGGGCTGCACCTGGCGCTGGACGAGCCCTGGGTGCAAACAGAGGTGAGCGAGCCGAGCTTGGTGTGAGAACAGGAGGCAGGACGCCGCCCGACCGCGTCCTGCACTAACGGGAAGGACGTCTACAGGGAACGGTTTTGAACATCAGGAAGAGCTTTACATGGTCCACATAAACTTTTTCTCATCTCCAGGTCTGAATCTTCCTGAGCTCAAACATTTCCATATCAAAGGAAGGGGATCTATTTACGTTTGGTCTGTGAAGTTAAAGTGAATGACCGGACCACACAAGCCTCTTACTGTACGTAGTTGAGCTCCGTGTGTGTAGACACGTGGTTCCAGCCCACGAAGGCCTTTGACTAACCAGCAAACTCCTGACTCTCGCCAGGACCTAACCCGACACTCAGGATACTCCAGACGTGTCCGTAAAACCCAAAACACTAAGCAAAGGCGCTAGACTTATTTCTCTATCCCTGTGGACAATTTGTGGGAACTGATTTTTAAAACCTCTAGTTCACTGGGGTCTGTAACGAAAACCCATCTGTAATTTCTTACCTGCCTCTGGATGACGGCACAGCACCTGGTCTTCGCCCACCCAGACACACAGAGGAGGCTAGGTTCTTTCCGAGCAGGTGTGAGTCTGGCAGCTCATGCCGGTTCTGATTATTACTATTATTATTTTACTTTATTCAGAGTTTGGAGCAAGAGAACAAGCAGAGATAGTTCCTAACCCATCCTTCCCTGTTTTCAACATGACATTTTTTGGAAGTAAAACTGATTTATTCAGCTCTGGATCCAGACTCTATTTTCTCGTGGTTTGACAGGCAAATGATTTATTTATCTATAATTTATTTTTAATCGGGGCACAGCTCACACACGATGTTACGTTTGTTTCAGGTATAATCACAACAAAGTGGCTGGACATGCCGTGCTCGCTGAGGACATCCCCGGACACCGCCATCATGCTCTCGGAAGCCCCACCCCAGCTCTGACTTCACAACAAGCAAGGCTTGATCCCGTGAGAGAATTTGCCACCGTGTTCCAGGTACGGAGAGGAACAGCCCTGACCCCTCATCCCAAGCACCAGCTGGGCGGTGGAGGGAGCGCTCCGTGAACCCCGCGAGGCAGGACGCATTCAACCCAGTGCCTGCCACGCTCTGTCCGCCCTTGCCCTGCAAACCATGTGCCTCCTGGGTTCATGCACGAAATCCACGCACACGCATTATAAACTATAGCAGCGCTGACAGACAGTGGGAGGCCACTGACGAAAAGCACATTCTGTTTGTGTCAAAGTCCCCGACAGACGTGAGAGTGCCATGGACCCACGAGGTCTTCATGTTAGAGAGGCGTTTCCCAGCGCGTCCTAGCACCAAGCCAGACAAGCCCCAGCGCTGGGGCACAAGCCTCACAGGAAACACACAGCTGAGCAAGAGATAGTTGATAGAAACGCCCAGGAAAAACTCCGTGAAGCTCTCACCGGGCGACAGCCCTGGGATGAACAGTGTCTGTTTTAGAGGATGCCACGTCACTTAGGAGGCCACTCTGTAGATTTGAGGAGACACAAGCCAGGCTCAGGGGTGGCTTCTATGAGCAAAACATGGAAGTTCGAGGTGAATGCACTGGATCCCTTCTTTCGACAAATATTTGTGGAAGGATCGGTGGGTGCCAGGCAATGAGGAGCTGGAAGCCTGCTCCTGCGCAGCTCACGCACCTCCAGGAGCCAACGCACCCACGGCTGGAGGGAGCTCGGGGTCAGGATGCGTGCATGAAGGTGGCAGGCAGGCCCGCACTGGGTCGGTGAGTGTGGGGTGTGGACTTCCGGCCCTGCTCCATGTTTCAGAAGGACACGGGCATACTGGTTCCAGACAGATAATCGCCTCATCATATAAGATGCTTTGTATGAAATATGACTCTGGGCTTTTTTGTTTTACTTTCTGTTTTTCTTTGGGGCTGGATTTTGGGCTGAGCTGATCTGCTGTTGATATTCAGACACAGATCATGAATCTTCCATTGTTACAGACCTACCCACAGTGTGTCAAGGAAACGACTTTTGCTTTGTTCAGTTTCTTCTATTAACACCCTATGTTGGCCCTTTTTGAGGTCAGAGTTTTAATAGAAAATTTGAAACCGTTTATGAAAACATGTTGACAAAGGAATTCTTTAAAAAAGAACATCACACCTAAAAAGGTGAGACTTTTAATTTGTAGATATATCTTTGAAATAGACGTTAATAAATTTTAAAAATTCAAACAAAAAATTAGTTTTTAATCCTTTTTTCCTAATTTCAAATTTTAAAAACGAAAACTTATCATGAAGAAAAGTGCATTGAACTACTCTGCAGGCTGGACCTTAAGGCTGATAAAACATAGAAGATGGATGGAAGATACTAGACTCCACTTAGATCTGCATGAGCCTCGTAAATCAGCGAATCAAGAAACTTAGCTTGATAACGAAAGAAAGAATCTACGTCATTCACATGAAAACACACTCAGAGTCAGGAATTACTCCATATGTCCTATGCACATTCCTCAGGCTTCTGATTCTAAACACTATTCCTGCTTTTTGGTGAAGCCACGTGCTAACCATACGATTCCCTTGTTTTAGTAAATATACCTCAGTTCCAAAATGCAGAATAAGTAAAAATTATGTAAAATATTTGGCCAAATGTGTACTTGTTTGCCCCTACAGAAGATAAGGAAAATATCCATTTTGAGATATATAGAGGAGAAAACAGGGTTTTTTCAGTTCCCCATAATGAATATTCCTCGCGTTCTGGAATGTAAGGTCAGACAGTGTTTCAGCTAAGGCCTTTGTGCTTGTGTTTGGTATGGAACGGGCTCTCACTGGGTGTATCCCGCATACCTCAGCTCAGACGCCCTCCCAAACCCTGAAATAGAAACACAAGAGAGTCTGTGTTTCTCCTTTCAGGGTAACAATGCACCTCATACCACGGTGACCCTAAGTGTCCGGGATAGCAAACAAGTTAACAGTAGAGCTACCCTACAGTCCAGCAATCACACTACTGAGTATCTACCCAAAGGATACAAAAGCACTAATTCAAAGGGATACAAGCATCCCAGTATTTAGAGCAGCATTATCCACAGTAGCCAAGATACGGAAGCAGCCCAAGTGGCCATTGACTGATGGACGGATAAAGAAGATGTGGTGTATATAATGGAATATTAGCCATCAAAAAGAATGAAATCTTGCCATTTGCAACAACACGGATGGAGCTAGAGGGTATAATGAGGAGAGAAATAAGTCAGAGAAACAAACTCGTGTGGAATTTAAGAAACAAATGAGCAAAGGGGAAAAACAAACAGAGAGGGAGAGAGAGAAAACAGGAAACAGACTCTTAACTACAGAGAGCACACTGACGTCACCGGGCAGGGGTTGGGGGCGGGGCTGGGGGGACAGGGATGAAGAGCACACTCATCACGATGAGCACCGAGCGCTGTAGGAAGCGTTGAGTCACTATCGTGTGCCTCCTGATGCTGATATTACATGGTGTGCTAATAGGCTGGAATTAAAATACATACTTAAAAAGAGACTGAGTCAGGGAGAAAAGGTCAGGTCTACCTTTCAAAATGGTAGTCAGTGCCAAGAGCTTTTATAAAAAAAAAAAGAAAAGAAAAAGGAGCAGGAAAAGGAAAAGAAGGATGAGGAGGAGAAGAAAACCCCCTCCCGTTGATTCCTTTCCAGTGAAGGCACCACACACACGGATGCAGTGCTGGCTGGTCTTTGGCTCTTTTACATGGTCCGTTAGGGGTCTCTTGCAAGTTTGCTTGATTTGCTCAAATAGGTCATTAAGGAGCTAGTCAGCTGTGTCCCCAGAGATTTTTTTGGTTTTTATTTTTTGCTTAGAACTTGATCCAAGACTACCTCTTACCACAAAACAGCAATCCTCCAAAGCTAGACACGGTCTTCACATTCTTCACTGAGCATTCAGAGCGCTGAAGCGTCACGGGTGCACTTGGTGAGGTGATGTTATTTATTCCTGGTGGGGACGGCACAGCTGTAAGCTCTCCGAGCCTGCGGGTCCTGCCCCTGACCAGGCCGTCCTCGGAGAGCCCACTGGGTCCTGCCCCCGACTGGGCCGTCCTCGGAGAGACCGAAGGGTCCTGCCCCCGACCGGGCCGTCCTCTGAGAGCCCCCTGGGTCCTGCCCCCAACCGGGCCGTCCTCTGAGAGACCAAAGGGTCCTGCCCCTGACCAGACCTTTCTCTTCTCTACCTGCAGATGAGGGGCCACAGCGCAGACAAAAAGACATCACTGAGACCAAGAGGACCATAAGCTGATTGATGCTTCATCATCTGACTCCTGAGCTCATGGCCCAGCCTTTCCCCCATGAAGTAAGAGTAAAGACATTTATCACAAAAACATATAACATTCTCATATGAACTTAATGCTATTGTTGTTAAAGCAGAACAAACTGAAATGCTTCTGGCAAAAGGAAAACCAAATTCACATTTCTAAAAATATCTCCCAAGGGCTTCGGCAGCAGACAGAGGTGTAGAAATACTACAGGCAGCTTTTAGTGAGTCCTTTCCTAAAATTTTTATTTTATATTTTGGCAATGACAAAATATACAGAATTTGGTTGGGAAAAAGGATAGATATTTTATTGGTACTTGACAGTAATTTTTTTATTGTAATGAATGTATTTTTTAATTTAAATTAATTAACATATAGAGTATTACTAGTTTCAGAGGTAGAGTTCAGGGATTCATCAGTTGCATAAAACACCCAGTGCTCATCACAACACATGCCCTCCTTAATACCCATCACCCAGTTACCCCATCCTTCCACCCCCCTCCCTTCTGTAACCCTCAGTTTGTTTCCTGGAGTCCAGAGTCTCTCATGGTTTGTCTCCCTGTCTGATTTTTTCCTCTTCAGTTTTCCCTCCTTTCCCCTGTGGTCCTCCATGCTATTCCTTACGTTCCACATATGATAATTGACTTTCTCTGCTTGACTTATTTCACTTAGCATAATCTCCTTCAGTCCCATCCATGTTGATGTAAAAGTTGGGTATTCATCCTTTCTGATGGCTGAGTAATATTCCATTGTATATATGGACCACATCTTCTTTATCCATTCGTCTGTCGAAGGGCATCTCGGCTCTTTCCACAGTTTGGCTATTGCGGACATTGCTGCTATGAACATTGGGGTGCATATGGCCCTTCTTTTCACTACATCTGTGTCTTTGAAGTAAATACCCAGTAGTGCAATTGCTGGATTGTATGGTAGCTCTATTTTCAACTTTTTGAGGAACCTCCACACTGTTTTCCAGAGTGGCTGCACCAGCTTGCATTCCCACCAACAGTGTAGGAGGGTTCCCCTTTCTCACATCCTCGCCAACATCTGTCGTTTCCTGACTTGTTAATTTTAGGCATTCTGACTGGTGTGAGGTGGTATCTCATTGAGGTTTTGATTTGGATTTCCCTGATGCTGAGCGACGTTGAGCACTTTTTCATGTGTCCCTAACAGTAGATACACACCAGAGATGAGAATATTAAATAATACATATTCATCCTGAGAAAAACTTTTCCCCTGCAATAAACTTTTCCTTTAAACCTGGAATCAAGGCGGGATGGCTCGGTGGCTAGGTCATTAAGCGTCTGCCTTCAGCTCAGGTCATGATCCCAGGGTCCTAGGATCGAGCCCCGCATCGGGCTCCCTGCTCAGTGGGGAGCCTGCTTCTCCCTCTCCCTCTGCCTGCCCCTCTGCCTACTTGTGATCTCTCTCTGTCAAATAAATAAATAAAATCTAAAATAAATAAAATAAAACTGGAATCAAGGCAAATGCAAAACAAAAATCTCCAGAATGTTTCCCTTGGGAAACCAGCGTTGCTGTGTCCTTCAGGTAGACCGCTCTGGCTGTGTCTACCCTTGACGTACACACTGGAACAGTCTTATCCTCACAGATTTGGGGGTGGGTAATAACGTGAGCCCTGCAGATTAACGTGTGAGAACCACCGCCCGTCACGGTTGGTGAGACAGCTTCAAGGTGATCCGGGGATTTCTGTGCAAAGCTGTCTGCTGCTGAAGCTCTGGAGCTGAGAGACTCGCTGGCGGCTTTATGGAACATCACGTGGCCTCTTCTTTCATGAGGGAAGGATTTCTTGGGCCTTCATAAGAGCTCAGAGTGAACCCAGACACATTTAAAAAGGACAAGGTCGGGCCACAGGCCTGGGCCACGGCTCCGCCTTATTGGATCAGATCCTACATCCTCAGGACTGTTGAAATTAAGGCCAGCTTAGCCCCCAGAGCCTCTCTCCTGCCGTAAAGGGAAAGTTCCGGAAGCTGGCTCAAACACGAAGATGCCCAGAAGGTGGAGCTGGACCCATGGTTGAGGATTTGGGGGCAATTGTATATTTTGTTCAGAAAATAAAATAAAAGTCACTTTTGACTTATATCCTCTAACTTCAAACTCAGGATATAAATAATTTGAGTGGCTCTCTCTGTTTTTTGTTTTTGTTTTTGTTTTTGTTTTAATTAATGGGTATGTTTAAGTTATTCGAAAGCAGGGGTCAGCAAGCCACAGACGCAGGGCCACATCAGGTCCAGGGACGGTTTTTGTAAATTAGAACACGACTGCGTTCATTCACTGGGACCTCGGTAACCGACACTGTGGGCTGAGGGCTTACACACTGTAGTATTCTGCCTTCCAGCTGTAGAGTTCATGTTTCACGCAGAAGACATTTCCTGAGCACGTGCTGTGTGCAGACATGCTAGGGGCTGGGGCCGCAGGGGGGCCTGAGACCTGGCTTCTGCCCTCGGCACCCACCCACACCTGGTCCTTACCAACAGCGTGCCTTGCAGAAGGCAGCCCAGCACCCACGGGCCCTGGTAGCCCAGAGAGGGTGCACGGTGCTGTGCCCCGCATGGTGGGCAGGTGGACAAGGAGGCCCAGGGCCACCAGGGGAGCAGACCAGGAGAGCACAGATGTTGAGAAGGGCAGGAAGCGTGTAAGGGCCTGCAAGTGGCTCAGTGTCTGCAGATCCCAGACCAGCAGGGAAGCGAGAGAGAGGCCCCGGGGGTCAGGAAGCAAGGGCCAGCTGCCGAGCATTTGGGTATCATGACGCCATGGGACCCGTCATTCATCCACCAGTTCATTCAGCATGATTCTGCTGTGAGAGTTGGAGAGCACAGAACTCAGGTAACCAAGTCTTTCCTTCAGGGGCTGGCCCCCCAGCCACAGAGACATGGTGAGAGCAGGGCCATCACACTCCCTCGGGCGGAATGCCCCAGAGCCCGGAGCAGGGCCGGCTGGGCCTTCCTAGGGAAGGGACTTTATAAATCTCCCAAGCCTCACAAGTGGCAGAGAGAATATAACTCCTCTTCTGAAATATGAGCTGCAGAAGTAAATCTAGGAGAAAGAAAGATAAATGGAGTTCTGGGCACCAGGGGCAGCTTGTGAGCCTCTGTTTGCTGACACAGTGAGGGACACCTCTGTGTGAATCCTGGGTCTCTGGAGAGGCTGAGGGACCATAAGGCCATCGGAAAGGAGGAGACTGAGTACGAGCTGTCTGCCCCAGCTGGGGGACTGCAGGACTTCAGTGGGATGGGTCCTCCTATGAGGGCCGCACCCTGAGAGCCGACAAGCTGGGACCCCTGGCATGACTCTGTTCAGACACCTGACATTGACTCTGGAAATCCAAAATATCTGGGATAATCCAAATAAACTCTCATGTATTCGATTTTCTTCAAAGAGTGAAGGCAAGGAGACTAAGCAGTCAGGGAGCTTGGACCTCAGCAGGTGGGAGCCCAGCCCTGCCTGGGTGCATTGGCATCCACCTGCGCCTTGGCCGGCAGTGAGTCCCACACAGGCTCTCCATCTACCAGGTGGGTCTGGGGCAAATCTGAGCCGGAAAAGAGGATTTAGACGCCTTCACTATATAGTGCTGACACGGAGAGCACCGTCCGTGGATGCTGTGAGCGACACCTGCCCGAGGGACACCCTCGCTGGGGCTCCGCACTAGGCTCAGACACTCCTGTAGGCGTGAGTGTGCAGGGGACCCCCACCACTCCCATCTTCCCTGTGTTGTGTCTACAGCTCAGTGGCCTCAGGCTTCCTCCCCATCAGCACCTGCCTGCCCACACCTAACCCCACAGATCTGTTTTTATACGCATCCCGATGATGCTTTAATGTTATAACTTTCCTGCCAAGAAACTTGCATTTGATACAGAGTCTTTTGCCACAGTTTCTTAAATCAGCCTAAAAGAGTAACTTTAAAAGTGGAAATACCGGGCATCATGAAACTCTAAGGGGCAATTTGGGGGCAATCACACGCTCAGTGAACCTTCAGGCACCATGTCTTCCAAGAACAGAATCTTGGGAGTCAAGAGTTGAATGAACAGCCTGGGCTCGTAGTTTGTTGACGAACTGATTCTGTAAAGATGTCGAATGTGGCTTTACAAAAGGTCAAGAAAAAGTCTGCTTGTCCTCCATTTTATTTGAGAACCCTCAAAAGTGATTTTTCTAATGAAAGCCTGATTTCTTCCATGATTTCCTTAAGATGGCTGCCTGGTCTAACAGGAGACAAGAGCAAATGGCCATGTTGGTCGTCACCCACAGACCGTGACATCGGCCCCACAATGTTGGTCGTGACCAGGATGCCCTCCATGCACCAGAGCACAGCGTTAAGGGACACTGGGCTGATCCTTCCAGTTAGATACTGTGCAAGCTTCAGAATTTACCTAAGAACCCAGGTACCGTGGCCGCCACCCCCCAACAGGAGCAGAACGGACCGTCTCATACTTAATCAGAGTCGGTGGTCGTCTGAGAACAGATCTCACCTGGAAAACAACAAACGTACCTAGACAGATAGCTTTTTTGGTAAATTAGTGATTTTGTGTAAAAATCTGATGCTCACCGGTAAAGTTTTACGCTTGCTGATGCCAACACGACGATACACCATGAGATGCATGAAGGCTCTAATTTGGAAACTCGTGTCCTTTTCTGAGCTAACTGATGCATGGTTCAGGGTGTGCACAGCCTGGGGCAGACGACCTCCCTACACCCGGGAGTAACGGCAGCTCCGGCCCCACAGGATTTTGGAGGAGATTGGAGAAATCGCACTCAGCGAAGCTGAGAATATGCGGACTTCACCAGAGTTGGGAGGTCCCATCGTCGGTCTGCTTATTGACAAGGCGCGCTGGGAAGCAGCCCCGATTTGGAGAGATCCAGGCTCACCCCGTCCCCGCCCCACCCCGGCCTGCCCTGTAAAACACACCAATGCCTGTCCTGAAGGGTGTGCGAAGCAACCCAAAAACGCACTTCCAGAGCTCCTGCAAGGAGCACCTTGGATCAATCCTCAAAAGTTATTATTTTTTCTCTCAACATTGGCAATATGCCAGTGGAAAGGTCGATGACCTCGGAGAGGTTTTCTTAGAAGAAACAGAATGTTCCGGAACACAGTGACAGCATGGAAAGAAGAGTGTGTGTGCCACTTTGCAGGTGGATGCAAGCCAACCCTGGGGGGCACGACCTCAGGGAGCCTGTGAGTGGCTCTCGTGATGGAAGCTTCTGGAACCTTCCAGCACCTCCGGCAGAGTGTGTGGGTTCGGGAGGACCTGGCACCCCGGCGGCTCTTAGCTGTGCCCCTGAGGTGAGAACACCGCCCCCAGCCCCAGAAGGAAGGCGTACCTCAAACCAGCCTGGGGCCGGCGGTGCGTGCCTCCCCCCAGCTGTGGAGGAAGCCTCACTGGTGGGAAACGGGACAGCCACACCTTCCAACCAGGAAAACCGCACCTGACTCGTGGGAGCCGGGGCCCCAGCCACGAGACTGCTACGTGCGCTGCTTAGAACCGGTAGGTAACCTGTTCCCTGCTCCGGTCTTCACCAGCTGTGTCACAAGTCTGCGAGGACAGAGTGTTGTGCCCACCCATGCTAGGAAAACACACATCTCCTTTATACATTGACAACCGAGCTTGTTTTACCTGCAAACAGTTTAGCACACAGAAAGTGCTCAGTACACTTTTACTAAATTGAATAAAAGGAAATGCACACTTGACCCCTTACTTTATTATTCATTATTAGGTAATATGTGCGCAGGATGGGGGATTAAGTACGAAGAGGGAAGTGAGGATAATGCACTACCCCACCCCGCTGGCGAGCGGGCCTGCAAACACTCTGTGACCGTTTGAATCCAGGAGAGCAGACGATCAGCAAAGAATGGAAGAAACCCATAGGGTGGCAGGTGGTGCTAGGGGAGGGTGATGGAGAAACAGGGACGTGGGGCATCCGAGGGGGCGGCAGGTGCCGCTCTGGGCCACGCGGTCAAGCAGCTGGGCAGGTGAACATCACCTGCCCCAGGAAGAGCCACATGGAACTGAGGACAGTGATGTCTTGGATTTGGGAGGTGGGTGCAGGTCTGAGAGGTGCGAGAACTGCCCTCCAGGAGGGCAGGCCGCTGCTGGTGTCTGAGTCAGGAGAGATTTCCGGTGCCCAGCCAGGCTGCCGTGGGGGGAGACTGAGGCAAAGGCAGAAGAGAGGCCCTCTGGGCACCTCGACGCAGGTGTGCAGGGACCAACACAGCTGGCCGCTGAGTGTTGGGGAGGCCTCTGGGGTGGGTGTGATGTGTGGTGTGAAACGGGGGCAGGGGCCCTGGATGCATCCACAGCCCCAGGGAGGACGGTATCCCGCCTGCAGAGGGGAGAGTAACAGGAAGCAGGTTCCAGAAAGCAGGTGCGGAACGAATGTGCACCACCCCTTAGGCGTCCGAGTGCAGGCGTCAAGAACGCACTTGGTGAACAGGCCTGAGGATGGAGGGGACAAGGCTAAATATTAGCAGGAATGGGGCAGAGACATTACATACATATTTCACGTTGCCTCGTAGGAGTGGAATCACCGGGATTTGTCTTGTTGTGAGCGGCTTATTCCACGGCGCGGGGGAGGTCAGGCTGAGTACTGCAGGCTGTGGATGGACCGCCTTTGTTGATGGGCGCTTGGGTTCTTGCGAGCAGCACTTCTGTGAACAAGGGCATGCAGGTAGTTCAGCTCTCCGGGATCTACACCCACGAGTGGAACAGTCGGACCGCACGGCCCTTCCTTCTGTTTTGTAGCTGTCGGAGGAGGTGCCATGCTGTTGCCTGCCATGTGTCAGAGAGCGGGAGTTCTCGGATGTCTCCGCCTTCTCAGCTCAGTGTGCCCCGTGGATGGCAGTGCCGTTGGGGGTGGGGGGGCCCCTGGAGGGCAGGCTTCTGGGAGACCAGTGACTCTTGTGTTCTCAAATGCCAGGAGCCCTTCTGCTCTCCGCTGTTTCCATGGCCTTGGGATGGTGGTGATGGTGCTGTGTCCTTTACAGGGATGATACTACACATGAAGGACAAACAGACCATAAGCAAGCAAGGGAAACAGCTTCCCGAGAACACTCTTGGAGTTCCTGTGAGAGACCAGCGGTTATTATCTGAATAAGAATCTCTCTCTCATTATTTCTCGCTTATCCATCCTTTCCCATCTTCCCTGCTCCCTGGTCCGCCCCGCGTTCCTCACTGTCACGCCGACTGCACCCCGCACTCCCCCCGATGCCCTGGTGTGCTCACGTCCCTCCTTCTCAGTTTACGTTCTGTCACTGTGGCCACTCCTTCCGGCGCCCTGCTCCCTGACCTCCGCGACCTCGTGGCACGGCCCGTACCCAGCCACACACACACACGAGCACACAACCGTGTGAGTGTCGTTCACTCGCGGCCATTTGCTTCGAGCACACAATGTAGACTATTCCTTCCTTCCTAAAAGAATAAAGTTCATTTTGGATTATGAAAAAATCTGCATTTAAACATGATGGGAAACCTCCAGTGCAAAAATGAAATGAAGCAAGGCATCTGGAAAACCATTTCTTTTTTTTTTTTTTAAATGTTTTTTTTTTGTTTTGTTTTGTTTTGTTTTTAAAGATTTTTTTTATTTATTTACTTGACAGAGACAGAGACAGCGAGAGCAGGAACACAAGCAGGGGGAGTGGGAGAGGGAGAAGCAGGCTTCCTGCTGAGCCGGGAGCCCGATGTGGGACTCGATCCCAGGACCCTGGGATCATGACCTGAGCCGAAGGCAGTCGCTCAACCAACTGAGCCACCCAGGCGCCCTGGAAAACCATTTCTTATACAATGTCTAGCATGAAAGGATTCTAAGTAAATAATGATGTATATTTTTGATAGACTTAAGAAATAAATGTGATGATTTTCATTGTAATGAAGTACAAAACATAATGGAGAAGTATGATTTTGAGCAGGATTAATCATATGTCATTGGGAAGTGAGAAGAGATTGAATTCATCTGTAATCCGAACATTTTATGTTAACTGCTTTTGAGTTCTTCTTGATAAAAAATACGTTCACTAATTGGAAAAATCACAGCCAGTAAGAGAGAAGCCCACGGGAGTCTGCACGGCCACTGTGCTCCCCACTAGCTCTCCAGCCAGGCAGAGAGTGGCCGCGACACCTGACAGAGGAGGGGTTGGGAGGGAAGCCAGCATCCCAGGAATCCCAAAGAAGATTGGATGGAATCCTCCAAAACCAGGTGATGGCGGCTTGCTGAGATTCACCAGGAATGGGAGTGAAAGTTAACATTCTGGAACACTGAAGGTAGCCCACGAATTCCGTGAGTGACAGGTGCGCGAGCAAGCCCCCGTCTCCCAGGCAGGGTGAGCCCCGGGGCCCGGACGTGCGGCACTCTGCGTGACCACCCACAGTTTACTAGCAGTGCTCCTCCCAGCTACGAGGAACCCATGGAGGCCTGCACGTGTTGCCATCTACGGATTCCGCGATGTTAGAATACATGTTTGTTCAGCAGTAGAAAGGCTTTCCACCCATGGAGGCCTGCACGTGTTGCCATCTACGGATTCCGCGATGTTAGAATACACGTTTGTTCAGCAGTAGAAAGGCTTTCCACCCTGAGGGACCCGCGGATTTTGTAAGCTGGTAAGGACAGGGCCGTTATGGATAGCCCTCATACGTGGGGCCGACGGCATGGTGACCCTCTGTGTTCTGCAGAGGCCCCAGGACAGACGTGTAGAGCCCTGAGCCTGCACTGTGTGTGTCCCACCCGCTAACGTAGGACCCGACGGCACCTTCTAGAAACTTACATTCAAGCAAACAAATCCGTGCACTTTCTGATTGTGATTGGGTAAAACATGTCATTTAAATGTGAATTAGGCCATGAAAGTTAAATGGATAAATTAAATAATGCAAGCGTTATTTAGGAGTAAGGCATAGAACGTGAACTAAATATTTCTACGGTATGTCAAACATTTGCATATTTGTTTACAGCATTTTCAAATATAAGCTGGTTTCCAGGTGAGATCTGTCATATGTTCAGGAGCTGACCCAGACCAGGACCCGGCCGCCAGCAGGAACTCCCACGTTCCCAAGCCTCAGTCCCTCATCTGCAAGTAGAGATAGTGTCAGGTGCCCGCGAAGGTGCCCGAGGAATGCCTCCGTCACACAGTGTGCATCCCATGTGTTCCCAATACCCGCGGATGCTTATGGGTTGCGTCTGGGGCACCTGATCGTGGAGAGAACCCCACTGCCCTCGTATTTTCTACAGCATGTTGTCCCTGTGAATTCTCTTGCGAGGGGCTGCACAGTGCCCCCCGGGAGAGCCCACCGCGTGTTTGCGCAAGGACAGCACGAGGAAATACGCACCTGACCTGCGGGGGTCGGCAGGGCGCCCTCCCCGCCAGACACGCAGACTTTCAGTCGCTCCATGCTGTGTCCTACGCTTCGCACACTCAGAAAACTCATTTTTGAAATATTGTTAAAAATCAGCAGGGAAACTCCGGGGTTACAGAACACACGCCATGTGTGATTGGCTATTATGTAAAAACCCAAACTATCCATGACCCCAGTTTGCATGTGTCTCAGAGAAAGAACCTCTCCGTCACGAGGTGTGAAATCACCCAAGCAGAGCAAGTGAAATGCAGTCTCCTCACACGTTGCGGTGGAACCGACGTGTGCTTTGATGATAGGTGTGAATTTACTCAGGATTTTGAGTAAGAATTGAGTATTAATTCCACATCGAGTCTTCATGTCCTGGCAAGTCAATCATTAATGGCTAAACCTACAGGAGATCTTTTTAAAACTCCTTTTATCTTTTACAAAAATATAGATTGTTTACTGATACATGGCTCATGGCTAAAATTTTAAGCAATACAAGTAAAAAGAAAAGCCCTTTGGAAAGAATCTTTTTCCTGCCCCCTCGCCCCAACCCCACCAACTTGCACATCTTGAAATGACTTTGGCTTCTCTCCCTGCTGGTCTGCAAATGCCGTCCTCCTCCTGGTTTGAAGGGCTGAGAGCAGCGCGTCCGGGCCGTGAAGGGAGCGGGGCGTGGGGCTGGTCGGGAGCGGTCTTCCCCAGGCAGTGTGCACCCCGAGTCCAGGCCGCGGGTCTCCCCCAGAGCTGAGCCTGCAGAGTGGTCCTTCCCCCTCTGCCCCTCCCTGCCGGCACCCAGCACCCCGCCTGGGGGGCCTGCTGCCTGAGGGCACAGCTGCACCCCCACCCGGAACCCACATCCCCCCGACCACCACTCAGGTCCTCATAGCCAGACTGCGGTGGATTTCTCACACGCACCTCTGAGCATTTGCCATCAGGACAAATTCCAGAGCTGGGACTGCGGGTCCACCCCTGTGGGTGGGGGAGGGAGGGAGCTGGGAGCCCCAAGCCAACCACTGGCCCAGGGACCCCACTGAGGAAGAGCGCCACGAGACAGATACAGCCACTCACGTCCACAGGCAGGCAGCGAGGGCCTCAGGTGCGGACACCTCACATACTCCTCCTGTGACTCAAGGAGCCCGGGGGGACGTGAGAAGGCCCAGCCCCGTCTCCACCCGTGCACTCCTGTATGCACTAAGTGGGCACTGGGCACTTTCGCCTAACGGGACCCCAGGGTGTGCAGGCCCCAGCCTCACCTGGAACAGACACAGGGATGTCCCCTAAAGCCTGGTTCCATGGGGCCTGCGTGGGGCTGGGATCGAGCAGAGCATACACTGCCCTTGCGCTCTGGTGGAGAAAGAGGCCGGGCAGCTCCTCAGCCCCGGAGAACATCAGAGCACCCGGCGTGGCTAGCAGAGGTCGGCCTAGCTGACGGTCGGTCAGGAGATGGGGCCGGTGCCCAGCGTGGACCGGCTCTACCAGCCGCCTGCCTCCAGAAGCAGAGAGCCAGTGAGCAAGCTGGGGAGTGCCCTCCTGTCCCCAGCTGCGTGCACGTCTCCATTTACCAACGTGCAGCCACCTCCTTTCTCCAGAAATGTGTGCCCCTCTGCATTCTGACCCGCGTGTGAGTGGCTGTTTCCCCGCTTCTTTAGTCCCCCGTTGCCCATGCAAGCTGAAGCGAAGCCTCTTTGTGTGTCTCGCTTGCTTTTTGCAAAGTGGCAGCTCCGCAGGAGGAAGGGGTGACTCTGGGCAGGGGCTCTGTCCCCCGCCCAGCTGTTACCCCTGCAGGGACAGCTTAGCCGGGTGTCTCCTCGCCAGCAGGGAGACCCACCAGAGGCCTGAGTGGGGAGCTGCCTGACCGTGGACGGGTGTCTCGGCTACCCCTGGCTTGCTGCAAGCAGGTGTGTCTTTGAAGACGCCAAAGCTCCGGGAAAGAGTGGGAGCACACAAACCACGGGATCCAGCCCTCCGAAACCACGTGAGGGCCCACAGCCGTGCTTCACGTCCCGGGGCACCAGCTTCCTCTCTTGATGTTGGAGGACAAAGTCCTGGGGTCTCGGCTCTCTGACAGCTGGAGGGGGCAGGGTGTTCACGGGACCGGCCCTGAGGGGGCCAGGGGTGCCTCGCTTGCAAGAGGAAGTGGCAGGACTCTAAAGTGCCTGTCCTCGCAGCCCGGGTCCCTGGGTGACAGAAGCAGAGCCCACGACAGACGCCACGGAGCATGTGTTTAAAGGAGTTGAAATGCGGGTGGCTCACCCTAATCCGATTCCTTCCTGCTGCCCTGCTTGGACACGTGTAATTGGTGTGTGGACGTCTCACCGACAGGAGAATCTCCTCTGCCCATGAGTCACAAGAAGCCCCACATTCCAAGCACGGGCCGTATTCACAGGTGAAATGCGGGTTCCGTGTGCTTCTGAAACGAGGGGGAAGGTGTGCGTCTCCTCCCCCCGGGGACGCCGGTGCACAGACCTGCCGGGCGGCTCCTCGGTCTCTCCTACCCACCTCGCGCGCTCTAACAGTGGGTGCGCCTTCTCGTGGCCAGCCGTGAGTCGTGGGGCTGCCAGGAGAGAGGGGCCTGCGACCCAGGGGAGGGACAGGCTTGCTGCCTGCTTCCTGCGGCCTGCTGTGCACTAAACCGTGTGCCCTCAAAATTCACCTGCTAGAGTCCTAACCCCGTCCTTCGAACGCACTTAGAGACAAGGTCCTTCAGGAGGGACTTCCGTGAGGTCTTTAGAATGGGCCACATTCCAGTGGGGCCGGTGTGCTGACTAGGACACAGACATGCAGGGGGGGGATGGCCGCGCGAGAACGGGAGGTGCCAGCTCGACCCCACAGAGAGGCCTCTGGGGACACCCACCTGCCCGCGCCTGGAGACACCGGGACCTCGGCCGCCCCAGATCTCAGACATCCTGCCACCATGTCTCTCTTGTTCAAGCCCCTCATCTGTGCTGATTTATTCTCACAGCCCGGGGAAACTACATCAGACTTTCCTTCCTCCTAGGCTTCACACTTGCTGCTATATTGAACCCTTCTATTGATTTTATCATGAAAAGATGGAAGATCCTTTACAGTCTGCTCCTAATTTACCCTTCAAGATTAATTTTACGTGACTCATCTCCTGGTCATTCCCTGTGGTCCATTCTCTGAACAATCCAATCAGTTCTTTAGATTTGTCATTCTTTCATTCACTTGTTCATCCACACATTCATTAATTCCACTCATCCATCACCCATCCCTCCCTCCTTCCCTCCCTCCATCCCTCTCTCCATCACCCATCC
>NC_138378.1:122283128-122317948 GCF_054177405.1 Leptonychotes weddellii | reverse complement strand
TGTGCACTCCGCAGTGCGGTCCAGCCGCCCTGAGGACAGCGTCTGCCTGGGGCCTGGGTTAGCCCCAGGGAGATCACGTGCTGTGCCGTGTGAAGGGCGAATCAGAATACGATTTAATCTATCCATGGGGCAAGCATGTAAGACTAAGCACTGGCACCGATTTCTTTACAAAAATGTGATTCCAGGGAAATTTTGCTATATTTGTTTTTATTAATGTAGATTTTTTTAAAAATTGGAGAAAAGAAATCACGTCATATTATAGACCTATTTCCAAAAATCCAGGCAGAATGAAGGGTTCGGTTTCCAGTGATGACAGGCTGGGGGTTTTGCTGCAGCTGCTTTTGGTGCAAAAGCAAAAGACAATTAATCTACACGGCAGCCCCCCGCCCCCAGGAGCAGAAAGGCTGGTGGGTGCTGCAACCTCTCAGATTCTGGAAGACCAAAGACCAGGGCAGCAGGTGCATCTGCTCAACCTCCCTATGCCCTCCCCAAACTGAGATACTCTCTCTAGCAACAGCTAGCTGGAGCTTGGGAAGGAGCCTGCTCCCTCCGTCCTTGTAGACGCACCTGCCCCCTGGCTGACCTTGTGACCAGCCCAGGTCTCTGTAAGGTGCAGAGTGCGTTTCCGAGGTTCAGCGGCAAGCCTGCATGACAGAGACCCACCCCAAGGAAGGTCCTCACCTGCACTACACCCGGAAGCCTGGGTGGTTAAGGAAGGAGCCACCGAGCCCACAGTCCACGAGAGAGGGTTCCACACCACCCAGCACGCTTAGAGCTGGGCTTTCAGGACTGAGCAGGACGTCTCTCAGGTGGGCAGCCTCCAACCACCGATCTCGGTAATTAACTGAATCTTGAGGCAAAGTCCAGAGATGGGCACGCTTGCTCTTCTCGAGCAAAGCCTGGTTCGGACGTTGCTTCCGAGAACAACTCACACTGAACAGGAGCGCGAGGGAAACACAGGTTGATCAAACCTGGTCTCCATGCAAGGAATCAATGCCACCCACTTCTCTAAACCGTCCGTGTCTGCCGGGAAATGGAGACAGATTTGTCCCTAGACATCCTTAGTGCGCGGTCATGGAATAACCTTTGGTCTGACTCAAGGCTCTAGCCCAAGGCCTGGGGTTACCCGCAGGGTGTGGGTCAAGACACCAGGCACAGCGCCAGGGCCCTGTGCTTGAAGGGCGGGCAGCTCCCATCGGGGGCCGGGCTGGGGGAGGCCACGCCGGAGGAGGGGGCGAGGTGGGAGGTGGATCCCCAGCCCCCAGCAGTAAGATTTTTGGCCGGATTCATTTCCTTGTGGGGGTAGGACCGAGAGCAGTTTCAGGTTCCGGAGAAAAAGGGTTGACTTTCTGGAGTTTTGGTGTGTGTTCGTTGGTTCCGTGGGATTTTTTGTCTGGGTTGGTTTTTTTTGTCTGTGCTTGTTTCTGTGGCCAGCCAGAGCATGCCGACGGCTAGGCGAGTCCCGCTCCTGAGGGGTCACAGCCGGGCTGTGCTGACAAGGGGAGTGATGGTGCGTCTGCAGACTGGAGTCCGTGGGCCGCGCGGTCACGGGGCCCTCCCGCACCGTATGTCACTGAGTAGAAGCAGGTCACAGGTCCCCCACGCTCGAGGTGGGGACCAGAAGGTGGGCGTCGGGGCCGTCCTGCCTGCCCCCCACCCCAGGGCCTTCAAGTTTGAGTTTGTGATGCTGGAGGGTGAGAGGCAAGCTGCAAGCCCAGATTTGCTGGGGACGAGTCCCCAAACCGCCCACCACTGTCCTCGTGAACCGGCCTCTCCCCAGTGAGAGAAGGAGAAATGACGGGTTCCGGCTCCACTGTGGACGAGTCGCCCAGGCCCGTGAGCAGGGACATCGCGCACCTTCATTTGGGCCAAGGACTCAGGCAAAGCCAGCAGATGTCTGCACGGCCCTGTCCTCTATGACATCCGCCCCGCTGTGCACAGATCCAACAGGTGAGGCCGCCCCCGTCCTGACCGCGGGGTGCCCAGCACCCGGCCGTCCCCGTCCCGACCGCGGGGTGCTGGGCCGTCCCCGTCCTGACTGCGGGGTGCCCAGCTTCCCGTTGGTGGCTTGGGGCTGGCGTGGGGGTATTTCATCGGGAGGGCACTGACAGCCAGGGAGGCGTCTGTAGGAGCAGGTGGAGTTGGCAAGAGCTGAGTGGATCTGCACGGACTCTGGGATGTGCAGCCTGGCTTGTATAACCAGAGAGGCTGGCCCTCAGAGCGTCGGACTCATCCCTGCACCAAGTGTCGCTGCCTGGACCACAGGGTGTGAGTGTTGGATGAGGTAGCGAATGAATGCAGTCAGGGGACCGTGGCGGGGCTGGGGACAGGCTGTCTTTCCAGTGGGTTCCATAAAGAAGTGCTAGAACAGTTTCTCTCAGGAGAAGGCCCCCACAGTGGGCGCGTGGGAATTCGGCAGGCCTGAATCACACGAGCACCGGGACGGAGCTGGCGGCGGCGGGCCTGTCCCGGCTGCTCCAGGCTCAGGTCGCCCCGCCGGACCCCAGCTCCAGGGATGCAGTTCATCCAAAACACAACAGAATTTTCTGCACAAATTGAATTGCTCGGAGCTTCAGGGTCGCGCTCAGTATGCACATCAGGACGCTGTTTCTCCAGAACGTCTTCATCCTCTTTTCCAGGGAGCGCTAGACCGCTCAAAACTTTGCTCAAAGCTTTTGGGCCACGTATCCCAGACGTTCATGCCCGGGGGGACGGCGTTTGCTGGGGTTCTGTGTACTTTTATAACATACTTGTTTTTCCCTCCTTTCAAGAGGGGAAATATACATAACAGAGCATCCACAACATTCAGTCGATTTTGTTTTACTTATTTTCAGCCTTAATTACTTCATTAGCAAACACTCGAACTGCAGTAGTCTCATGGGTAGTTGGGGACAATCTTCCTCATGTTAAATTACATACTACATAATTTTCTTTATATCACACTGGGACGCTATGCTGATTTTTCAGTTGCATGTGTGGATAAGCTCTTTGATCGGTCAGATTTGTCTGAGGACAGCAAAGAAGCACCAGGACAAGGCACCTGCCGTCACAAGAGGAGGGCGCATGCTCGAGGCTGGATGTCCGAGTCCTGACTCTCGCTAATGTAGAAATGACTGCCGAGACGCCTCAGAGCAAGCTGTCACAGGGGAAACGGCACAGAGGGCAGGGGGAGTTTGGGGTCCCAGCACCACACTGGCCGAGGGCCACCATTTCCCCAGAGCCCTGAGGAGTAAGCCGGCCCCCTGGACAGCATCCCGTCTTCCCAAAGCTTTCGGTCTGGAACATGAGGAAAACGTTTTCCCGAAAAGCCCTTGGGAAGGGAAATTCCCATGAAGCAGGACACAGTGAGCACATCCGGACTCCCCTCGTGGAGGTTCTGTTTTGGAGCCAAGGAAGCAGCTCGCTCCAGGGGGAGATGCTTTTTCAGAAGAATGTGGGCAGCAGCGTCACGTCCGTCATCAACGCCGCGGCCGGCGAGGCCCCGTCACCTTTCTGGCCTTCGAGAGCCACGGTGCTCGGAAACCACGTGGGTGAGGGCGGAGGACGCCGGGCCTGAAGCTGGAGGTCAGAACAAGGACGTCCAGGAGCTGGGACGCGGGGTCCGGTTAACAGAGGGCCCCGCGGTGCCCCCCATCCCCCCGAAGCCTCGGCTCCCAGCAACAACCCCCACGGGCAGAAGAAACGCGCGGCCTTGCTGCTTGACCCAGGGACTCACTACCAAACGTATTTTTAAAAGTAGCAAATCTTTCTGAGAATTTTATACAGGCTCCGACTTCCCCCACACACGCCCAAAGTAAGATGTAATTTAGAAAATAGGCAAAGTTTTGAACCCATTTCATTGCATTACATTCGAAATTGATGTCCGTGATGTAGACAGAATACAAAAACCACCTGGACAAAGACGCCCCCGTTTTCCCTCACGGACATTCAACCATCACAGAAATAAGTTTAAATAAACTCTAAGATGGACGGATAGGACAGAAGGTAAATGTTTTCTCGAGATGGACGTTTAAGGAGACGCTGTATTCCCTGCACACGGGCGGCTGGAGCAGTGTTGGTGCCCGTGACGGCCGCCCACGGGCCGCCCGTCCTGGAAGCGGGTTCCCAGGCCTCCCGCGTCACCGCGTCCGCTGGGAACAACATGCTCGCGGCCAAACAGGCCCAGTCAGACGTTCTCCGTCGAGGGCCACGCTGTAAACGTCTTGGGCTTAGCGGATGCCGTGGTCTCTGCCAAGTGGCCGTGCCCAAGGGAGTGAGATGAAATTTCATCTCAAACAGGCAGCATGCGGGTTTGGGGGGACCGGTCCCTGCTGTGGAGCCCTCCGGGCCCGCAGCTCACAGTGTGGACTTGCTCTGTGGCTGGGGCTTGTGGGGCTTCGCCCTCGGGCCCCAAGCCCAGGGAGGGGGCTTGCAGCCCGCCCGTGACACGCCGGGAGCCCCGTGTCCGCCAGCCGTCCTGCAGGGACAAGGCCCTCCCCCGGGAAGCAGGCGGTGAGCGGCAGAGCTGCTCAGTGAAACCCGGCCGGCCCTGCTCAGCGGCCAGACTCGAGGAAGGAGGCGCCCCTGGACACGACTGCCCCTGACAGGAGCCACAGGGGCGCTGGCGGCCGGGCTGTGGCCGGGGCTGAGTCGGTGCTCGGATCCGGGACGGCCTGTCCATCCCAGGCCGGAAGCCCACGTCCACAGTGAGGCCCCATTAGCAGGGGACAGGCCCAGCTCGCCCATGGGAAGAGGACAGGACTCTGGGGGCAGGCGGCCTTCAGCCAGCCCTGGGGACAGTGACCCTTTGCAGAGGGGAGAGGGCGGAGCGTCACCCTGGGCCTCGGCCCGCCCTGCTGGCCTCCACCCCTCCCGCAGCCTCCTCTCTGCACGCCCTGCCCTCGCCCTGGCCTCAAGGCTCAGAGCCCCGCTCCCACGTCTCCTGCTCACCTGTCACCCAAGTCCCCCGCCAGTGACCAAACGGACGTGACTGTGTCAGAGTGCCCACAGCCCCTCAGCCTCCTCTCAGGGTGTCCCCAGAGCTGCCACAGGGGGAGCTGTCCTTCCCCTCCTGCCCCACCAGCCCTACCCCGAGGAGCCGTGGCCACACGAGACTGAGTCCCCGGCCGGCACGGAAGCACGCGGTTCCAGTAGACACATGATGTTTTCTCATGGGACGTTCTCGTGGAGTCTGAGCACCGACTTTACCACAAACATCGTCATCAGAGTTGTTTTCATCAGGAGCCCGAGGGGAGGTGGGAGGGGCAGGTGAGGCCGTCGGGACGGGCTGGGTCGCCAGGGCCCAGGTGCCCCCGCTGAAGGGCCTTCCGAGAATGCATCGTCTTCCTCCCACCCAGCCAGGAGAGCCCCTCACACGTGGAGAGGTGCTTGTCCCTCTCCAGAGGGTACGGTCTGTCTGCAGAGCCCCTGAGGCAGAGCGGGAGGCCATGCCCCCAGCACGGGGCCATCACACAGCGCGTGGTCCACGACCCAGGCCTCCCCGGGCTCCCCCGCCTCCGCCCGGGCAGGACGCCAGGGGTTCGCGGCCTCTCTTGGCCATTTCCGCTCAGGGCGGGGGAGGCCAGAGGGGAGGGCGAGTTGCTGGCTCCTCCAGCCACAGACCTGGCAAAGCAGCCGGAGCACTCCCACCTGCTCCCAGGCGGGGGCTTTGTGCTGGAACCCGGGGCCTCTGCCGCTCGCGGCCCTCGGGAGGGACAGTGGAAGGAGGTGCCGAGGCGGGTGAGGAGAGCATCCCGGGCTTTCTGGCGCACGGATGATTCGATGCTTGGGGCCCTCACGCTCCCACGGGGTCTTTAATGTGAGCGGGCAGGCGGGGACGGGGGCACGACGCCCGGTGCTCGCCCTGGTCCTGCCCGCCCCGCGCCCTGCGCTCACTCACGCATGACAGCGACGGCGGGAGTGCGGAGGTGTGCGGGCCACGTGCTCTCCGCCGCTGTGCTTGCGTTCAGTGATTCGCTCTTAGGACAGCAAACGCACACAGAGGCAGGAACGGCTTCATCCCGGTTCGCACAAGAGGAAACCGAGGCACAGGAGGATGCACGACTTTCCCAAACCCACAGAGATGAAAGTGGTGAGGTCAGTCCAGGCCCTGCTCTCAACACCTCCCCTTCCCTTCTGGAAGGTTCTGCAATCAATGTTGAGGCCTGTCCACTCCGGGGAGTATATGGGTCAACACCGAGTGGACCTTGAATTCACTTTTGCTGCGACGGGATGCGTGTGTCGTCCCCAAGGCTGGCCCCGCGGAGGAGACAGCTTTCCTGCGGGAGGAAGAGCCCCAGGCCCTGTCAGCGGCTGCTCTGGGCCCTCGCCCACCAATACTGGATGGCGTTGCCCGGGCGTGGCCCTCGCTGTGGCTCCTGAGCCATTCCCACCTGGGGGCCCCTCACCCGGCCAGCATGCACCGCTGCTCGGAGGAAAAGAGCATCCTGGTCGAGGGCGGGAGCGCGCACACTGAGGAGCTGCGGACCCCACGGGACGGAGCGCCTCTCACGGTCAGGACACCAGGGATTTTTCTCAGGACCCCTCTGTCCAGAGTGGCCTCCTTCCCTTCATTCCCTGGATGGCCTGTAAGGGTCAGGTCATGCCTTTTCTCGTCTGAATCTCCCACCTGGCTGCTTCTCCATTTCCTACAGATGCTGTGTCTCCCTGAGGCAGCAGGTGTCTGCATGCCTGCCTCCCTTGCTGTCCAGATGGTCAGTCCTCCAGCGCGGGGGTCACCAACCGGCACCTTGGAGTCCCGTGTCCGGAACGTGGCTGCGGTGGGTGCTCAGATTCGCTGAAGACACAGAGCAGAGAGCGCCGGGGCCTGGAAAGGGCTCCACCGGTTTCCAGTGTTGGCGAGGTTTCTCCTTTGGGACAGCCCTGTTTGGTGCTGCTCTGGGTTTTGGATGGAGGGTGGGGTACTGACTACGGGCTCCTTCTCTCCCTCCCCCGCCCCCCTCCCGCCCTTTCCCAGCCGCCAGGCCCACTTAGCGCTGGCAAGCCAGAGCGGCCAGGACGGGGCCCACACCCTGTCCCCAGGAGACATGACGCCCACCCTGGGTTCTGTGTCTGTGGCCCCGATTACCCAACGCCAGCGGGTGCAGAAAATGCACCTGCGAGCCCATGAGGTCTTTGGGTTAGAGTGGCTGGGGCAGGGGGCTTGCATCTGTGCCCGCCTGGGCCTCAGCTGGGAGCCCCCAGGGCTGTGCCCGGGGCTGGGCTTCCACCCGGCAGGGGCGCTGAGGCTGGCTCGCCCGACTCCTGCTTTTCCAGATCTGTGAGCTGCTTGGTGTCAGAGTGAAATCAGGATCCCCCCATCTGAGAGTAGGTTGTGAGCACTGGCCAGCACCCCATTCCGTGGGGCTGCTGTGTCCTGGCTCTGGGCCTTGGGCAGGAGGCTTCGCTTTTCTGAGTGTGGTTTGCTCATCAGCAGATTCCAGATGAAGAGCCGCAGTGCAGGGGTGCGTGGTGCTGAAAATGAGAACATACGCTGGAAAAGCTATTTTCCTAGAGGGTGGAGAAGGCTCCACGAGATTTTCCACAGACCTACGGAATCGGTCTTCCAGCCTCTGGAGCTCGCTCCGGGTCACGCCCGGAAGCCTGCGGCTCTCATCGGAGCAGCCCCCGCTCCCTGGGAATGTGGTCGTGCCGACATCCGGCGGCCAGGTGGCCCCAGGGCGCTGGGCGTGCGGCGGGGACCGGGGCGGCTCTGTCCTCTGCAGAAGGGTCTCCGCCGGCCCAGGCCAGAGGTGAGCGCTCCGCTTGTCCCAGCGTGCCCACCGCGGTCGGAGAGGAAGGGGCTCTGCAACGTGAGACAGGGCTTCCTAAACTCCAGCTGAGCAGAGAGCGCGCGTGTCCCTCAGTGTGAGCAGGAGGCTCCGAGGAAGAGGTCTGAGGAGGTCCTCGTCTTGGTGCTTTTCCTCAGGTCGCCTGCCCACCCACATCACGTTTCCCAGCTCTCCTGGCCATGCTGCAGGCCCCGCCTCCCGCCACCTGGACGCACCCGCACCTGCAGGACCAGGCCCACGTCCATGGTGACGTCACAAGGCTTCGCCGGCTCAGCATTGCCTTTGGGGCACAGGCATTTGGGTGTCTAATTGTTAGGGGACAAGGCTATTTTGGATGAAAAAATATTCCTTAAAAATCATCATCGGCTAGCAGGGACCACAGAAATGGAGGGACAGTCCGGAGCTACAGTAGTGTGGGTTTGCAGCCGGGAAACAAAGGGTTTGGATGGACGGGAGGGTGAAATGCCAGCTTTGTCATACCTGTCACTTCCTAGAACCATCAAGGGTCTGAATGGGCGTGTGTGTCACTGAATTGATGGGGAAACCACATGCCACGTGGGAGGTGAGCATTGGCAGCCGGCCTCCCGCGACAGACCTGCTAGGCCCCGCGTGCCCCCGCTCGGTCCTGGGAGAGGCGGGAGGGCCCGGCCACAGCAGGTAAAGCTCTGGGGATGTGACACCTGATGAAAGAAGACAATTCGGGCGAACAAAAAACTTTATTTTGCTTCAGGAGGCAGACGGAGAACCGCAGAACGGGGCAGAGGTCAGGAGGCGAGCGCGGTAAAGAGCAGAGGCGGGGAGCCACACAGGAGGCATCTGGCTGCTGGGGCGCACCCGGCCTTGTGTAGGACGCAGCCATGTGGCGCGCTCTCAGGGACACGCTTCCCTCTGTGCTCCATCCTCGGCCTAGAGACTTATCGCAACGGGGACAGCTTCATCCCGATCGGTTCAGAAACCTCTGGAAGTTTCCAAGGAGGACCAACGCCTGCTGCGAGCAGGCGGGCGTGCAGGAGGGTCTGGAGCCAGGATGCGGGGCCCACGTGGAGCTGAGCTTGCTCCCAGAACGCACTAGAAGGCGCACACGGGCGGTCATCGCTCAGCTGTGCCGTCACTGCGGGAAAGTTCAGGCAGGTGCGCCCCGAGCCCCCAGGGGACCTGGGGCCATTTGGGTCGTCCTGCAGGGGCCGCAGACACGGCTGCTCCAGATTCAGCGTGGGGCCATGACCCCGGCCACGGCGACAGCGTCCCGTGCTCGAGCCACTCCTCCGCGTGTGCGAGGCTCCGGGCGCCGGCGGGCTGGTGTGCTTCCTCACTCGTCCGCGTTCCCGGAGCCTCGGACACTGAACAGACCCCGTCAAACCCGCCCACCCTGGGCCCTGGGCCCTAGAACTCCTTCCTGAGAAAAGAGAGTTGTCTCAACTGCCACGTGCTTTCTGTTGCAGCCCTGAAATCCACTTTCCCCAGCCCCTCACTGGAAAACAATTTTCCCTTGAAAATGCTCTGGATGACACGGTTAGTGAGCAATCTCTCTTACGGTTTGTGGTTTCACCGAGGGGAGAGCTTCCAACGGCTGTGAGCCGGCTCTCTTCCAGCCAAAGTGTGTGCACACAGCGCTCCAACTGTGTCTGCGCTCGGGGTCCCCGTGCATCCAGGCCTGTCCGCTGAGAGACCAGCTCCTGGACCGGGGTCCCTCGGCGGTGCCGGCTGCATCGGGTCGGCCCACCGACGCCAGCCACACCCCATGTGAGGTGCCCCATCTGCCGATGCGCCAGGCCAGCCGGGAGTCCGCCAAGGGTGAGCAGAGCTTCCTGAGACCCCCAACCGCACAGACGCTGGAAACCGCTCTTCCCCTCACAGCAATACACACACGCTGTTCCTGAGTCTGAGAGGAGACGTGTCCCTGGCCCGTCCAGCCGCACGCTCCCCATGACCGTCCCCGACCTTCCTCCTCCTGCTCATTGCTGAAGTTTGTGACCCCACATCACTACGCCCACCGTCGCTGAGCACGCACAGAGCCGCGGGGAGCGCTGGCGGCCCGTGCGTGTGTTCCGGCTGAGGGGACAGGGCCACGCTCTGCCTTTGGGCTTCAGCTCCTCCTGCAAACAAGGGCCTTTTCCACAGTCCACTTCGTGCCGTGGCTTTTGTGGGTTGTTTTTTTTTGCAATTTTGTGCTTGTTGGTGGTGATTTCTCGGGTTAAAATGGCCCCCAAGCCCAGTGGTGAGGTGCGGTCTGGTGGTTCTGGGTGCAGAAGGCTGTGTTGTGCCTCAGGGGAAATCCACGTGTTAGACGCACTTCCTTCAGGCGAGAGCGCTGTTGGCCGTGAGTTCCACGTTAACAAATCGGTGATCTGTACTAAATACGGAGCCTTTAAACAGAAACACACATCAAGCGGGTACTGTGTTAACCTGTGGATGAGCGTGGCCAGAGGCTGGCGGGCCTTCCTCCCCCGGGCGTGGCCGACCTGTGTTCGCGGACGTTCTAGAACATGGGCACTCGGTGCGCCCGCTGTGAAGCTGGGGTGACGCAGCCGTGCGGCCCTGAGTCTGTTCGCTGATCAGCACCAAGCGTCCCTTCCAGCAGCAGGACTGAGGCGAGGCTCCACGTACAAACCCATGGGCTGCAGCCCTTCTGCAGGAAAGCGCCCTGGCGTCGCCCACCGCACACTCTGGGTTGCGCCTTGATGTACAAACCCCAAGCGGAGATCAGGAAAGTGGGGTCCTGGGGACAAGGACACCGTGACCCTGGTAACCAAAAGGAAGGGGAAATCTCCAGTTTCTTCACTCGGTCTGCACGAGCGAGCCAGGGCCTGGGGTGGCGTCCTCCTCGGCAGCGTGACCCCGTCACTATCCCCACAAGAGGTTCCCCGCGATCACAGGAACAACACGCTTCCTAAGCTCTCTTCATTGCTCACTCCTACGGGCTTCGCTTACAAGACCCAGAGCGGGCTTGATTTAATTTTATGAACTTTGTATGGAATTACTACTGAGAAATGAGCAATTGGCACAAGTTTTTGGAAATTCTGAGACACAGAACATAAATAATCACAGCCAGCTTGCAACAGAGACATGGCCCTAGAAGGGCAGGAAGGCGGACGCAGGACGGGCATGGACCACATGGGAGTCAGAATGTTAGAAAGGGAAGGGCGGGCTGGACATCAGGGGAGGTGAGCCTGTCCCGTGGGAGGCCGATTCGCGAAGCTCACTGGAGGCAGGACGGGGGGGGCAGGTCAGGGGGCTGTGACCCCGCCCCACGTGCTTCCCTCACAACCAGTGAACGGCATCACCCGGCGCCCCCAGCGCCCCAGCGGGGATCCTCGCCAGTGCTCGCTCGGACACACAGGCTGTTGGCACCTGTGTGAGCGTGAAGCAGCCTCCCATGGCGCGAGGGGTCACTGAGGGACACGCGCCATGGAGAGACCGCCGGGACCTGGGAACGACGGACACTGCCCCCATCTGCGGTGAGCTCCAGGCTCAGGACTACACCTGTGCCCCCCTAAGAACCTGGGACATTGCATAATACAATTTAAATAAAGGGATTTAATGGAATAGAGAGCCACACCTTAGAGATGCTTCACAGGTCCAGGGTTTTAAGACAGAAGGTGAGGGAGGAGAGTTGGGCGACCGTGCACAGTGCTCACCAGGTGGTGGTGGTCACTCCGGGGGACCACGTGTGCAGACAACAAATGGCCTTCGGCGCATGAGAGTCAGAAGGGGTGCAGTCCATGTGCATACCAAGCCGCTTCCCCAGGAGAATCCGGCCACAGCCCGGCGGCTTCCAGCCCCGTCCACTTGCCGCCCCGGAATCAAACGTTAACCCCACGAATGCTGGAGCCTCACTCCTGAATTCTGTGTGGGCAGCGGGTCACAGAAAGGTGGCCCTGTGGCTGGGGAGGGGCGCTGTCCGTGGCTGGGCTCTCCGGGGGGTGGCAGTGTGCGGCTGGACCTGAGCTCAGGGGAGGGGTCTGGGCTGGAGAAACGCCTGGGGGAGCCATCCGAGTGGCTGTGCCTGACATTCCCGCCTCCGCTCAGGGAAACAGGGTTTTGGCCGGCGCCACACGGAGCCAAGCCCCGCTGGCCGGTCGGTCAGGGAGCCTCAGGATGTGCGGACACTGCGCACGGTCGATAAGAAACTGGCCTGGCCTGCTTGTGTGAAGGCGGCCATGGCACGAGACGGCAGCAACCTCTCATCTGGTCCCCAGAAGTTCCTGCTGCGTCCCGACGGATGGGGCCTCAGGCCTGGGAGAGCAATAGCGACTGGAGACACATCTGGGGAGGGAGGGAGACGCCCCCCTGATGCGTGCAGAAGCACCTAGAAACTGGCGCCAACAGCCCACGTGGGTGCTTCCAGGATTAATTTTAAGCCCAAATTGCTCCAGATGTCACCAAACACAAGCACTTCCCAGGACGCAAATGCAAGGCTTCCTAACAGCAACAGTGTCCTGGCTGGAAGGGTCTAGAACCTGATGGGAACAGAGACATCGACTCCTGGCTTATGGACAGTTCAGATCACTGAGGAATACTTAGGAATAATTCCAGGAAATCAGATTTCCATGCAGGAAACTCCGGGCAAATCTGGAGGAAACACCTTTTAGTTTGGTCAGACTCACTGGAGATGGACCACAGGGCAGATGTCATGTTAAAGGCAGCAGAAGACGAAAACAAAAAAGGTTCAGGGTAAAATAACGTAACAAATGTGTGAAGTCCACATGGTCAGCAGTGACCCTGGTGCTTGACAAACGTCGTATGTTGTTCCTTTAACTTTCCTGCAAGTCGCATGCGATGTGGCTAAATGCATGGGATTTACTGACACCACAACCCTCGAGACGCAGCCGTGGTGGGACCAGGCCGGCCCCCCTGCATGTCCCCCGGGGCCCCAGCTCGCCGAGCATGACCAGCCCCCTGGCAGCCTCTCGTGCTGTGAGAAACGGGCCTCCTCTGGCTCCAGGCGTGGGTTTGCATAACACCTGCTGTACTCCTAGAGACCCCAAAAGTGACTGACCCCACCCAGCCAGCGGCCACTTTCCCTGGGGGTTGTCCACAGGGCCTGCACCTGGGGCCACTGGGCTCTTCGCGGGTGGAGCAGGTGACGCGCCCCGGACGCCCACCAGGAGTCACGTTCCAGTGGAGCCGGAGAGGCTAAGCCAGTGGAGAGGGAAGCCGAGGTCGGAGCCCTGACACCATGGGCTGTGTCCCCCACCGTCCATTGCCCAACCGCCAAGCCAAGGGGGGAACCAACACCTAATGTTGTCTCGTTTAATGAGGAAGGTACTATCTTCCCCCATTTCACATGAGAAAGTGAACCCAAACAGATGCCCTGCCGAAAGTCGTGCAAGCTGCTCTTAGAAGGAAACTCGACGCAAATGTCGGGTTTCCTCTACGCAGTGCTGGCCGTTTCAGTGAAGAAGGAGAAAAGGAAGTCTCTTGAGTTGGTGCCTCAGAAATGCTTGCAGAAAATGCTGGAAATACCCGAGGATCGGAGGATCCGGGTGCCCAGGCTGGACCAGAGCCCGAGGTCCAGGACGGAAGACACTGGGTTGAGGGTAGATTTGGTAGATTTACTTTGCACCAAGTGGTTAGCTTTGTGTTGTCACCATTTTTTTTTTTTTTTAAGCAGGCTGCATGCCCAGCGAGGAGCCTGATGTGGGGCTCAAACTCACGACCCTGAGATCAAGACCTGAGCTGAGATCAAGAGTCGATGTTCAACTGACCGAGCCACCCAGGTGCCCCAAGTTGTCAACATTTTATTGAGAAACAATAAAAAACTTACAAACAACCGTGTATTAAAATTATTATTTTACTACAGAGAAAACATTAAAACTTAAATAGAACTTAAAAACTGTGACCATTTTTGGATCTTAGAAACAAAACTGACCGGTCCCCATGTGTCACAGTCTCTGAAAGCCAACCCGGCCCACAGAGAGAAGTCAGTGTGTCCAGAGCCTCGGGGTGATCAGCATAGAAACTCCCTGTCTCCACTTTGTCACGCAGAGACCCTCAGGGACAACTGGGGGACCCCAGCTGCTTCCTGGGAAGACGGGAGGGACACCAGTGACGAAGGCAGGCGGTGGGCGGGCTGGACCGTTCAGGGAAACCGAGGCACGAGGGGTACAGACCACCAGAACGTGGGCTGGAGCTCTGGGTCTGTGTCTTCCTTCCTTTGATACGTGAAATCACTTCTTTTTACAACCTGTATTGTTTCCCACGGCTGCTACAGCAGATTATCACAAACTAGGTGGCTTTAAACAAAAGGAACTTATCCTCTCACGCTCTGGAAGCTGGAAGTCCAAAATCAAGGTGTGGGCAGGGCAGGGCAGGGCCACGTCCGTCCTTCCTGGGCTTGTGGTCGCGTCCTCTGCCTGCACATGGCCTCCTCCCTGCGTCTCGGTCTGTCCTCTTCTGCCTCATAAGGATGCTGTCAGATTTAGGGCCATCCCAATATAGTACAACTGCATCCTATCCTTCCCTTAATTACATCTGCAAAGACCCTTTTTGCTAATGAAGTCACTAATAAGGTCCAGGGGGACGTGGATTTGGGAGGCACCATTCAGCCCACCGCGCCTCCTTCAGTAGCCCCCTCTGCTCTGAAGATAGTCTGAGACCCTTGGCACGGCATCCAAGGGCCTGCATGCTCTGCCGGCCCCCAGGCCTGTCCCGGGCCCTGTCTTAGGTCAGACACGGGGGCCTCCTGGCCCTTCCTCCCACGTGCCACGCTTGTCCTGCTGCAGGACCGTCCTCCTGTTCCCGCCACTCCACTGTCTCATGAACCCTTTCCTTCCGATCCGCTTATTCGTATTATTATGTTATTGGTGACGTCTTCCCAGGATCGTGAGTCCATGAGGACAAGAGGCTGGCCCCCGCGCCCACCCTTGGTCTGCAGCATATCCATGGGGCAGGTGCAGAGCGCGAGCTCACTGTCCTGTCCGCGCACAGCTCAGGGGCAGACCACACCTTCGGAAGGTCTTGCTCTACGGCTAACAGCCCCTGCTTACTCGTGCTCCGTCCTCAACTAAACGTGAACCAGAAACGCTTTGTGGGGCCTGTGCTCGGCAGCCAGCATGAACACCGACTGAACTGCCCTTGCTGCCTTACTAACCGGGCTCCTGCCCAGCACGTGGACCCCCTCAGGTCATTGCTACCAAGACGAATGCCCTACCATGTGCTTCTACATAAACCCCCGATGGCAGCTTTATGTCACGTGCTTTGTCTTTCCTCAAAAAAAAACAGGGGTTGAATTAAAAAAATCAGTTCTACTGACGGTGCCGTGAGTTGCAGGGGGACGGGGCTCTCCCTGCGTTCCCAGACCATCCCTGGTGCCCGGCGGGTCTCCAGCAGTGTGGTCAGTCTGGGGGGGACTGAGGGCCACCCCATGGACAGACCCCACAGCCCCTTGGCGGGGAGCTGACGCCAATGGGAAGGGGCTCAGTGGCTGGGGAGGCCACAGACCTGCCCCTCCCACCGCCCTCGTTGCCTCAACCCTAACGGGGGTTCTTCTAGGCCAGCCTCACCCCCACGCCCAGCCAGCCCCTCTTCTGCGCCCCCAGCCGGAAGCTCTGTTCCCGGCCCCACCCCCAGCAGGCCCCTCTCCTCGGCCTCAGCCCAGCCCCTCCCCCAGGGGAGACCCCTGTCCCCAGGCCCCTGGGCACCAGCTCACTGCCCGCGGGGCCTGTGCTCATCGGTGGGGAGGGACAGGGCCCTTCGGCGCCAGGGCCTCAGGCGGGGCTCCATCAACGTTCGCAGGGAGCGAAGAGCACACAAGTGAACACCGCACCATAAGGCTCTGCTCCGACCCGCACGGACCAGCCAAACACGAGCACGAAAAACCAGTGTTGGCGTCTGCTCTTCACACAGGCACACGTGCTCCCCCCGGAATTCCCAGACCCGGCCCCCCTCGGGGCTACGAGGCATCCTGCCCGGGGGGGCCGGGGGGGCTCGGGGTCAGGCAGCGACGGGCGGGGCTCGCATGCGGCCCCCGCTGCAGGAGGAGGATGAGGGGCCGCGCCGAGGAGCTGGATGGTGTCCAGTCCCTGTGCTCACACTGCAGAAACAGGCCGTTCCCAGGAAGATGGAAACTATGCAACGAGGAAAGCAGACCGTCCCTAATTTACAGCCCAGGGGCAGGAAGCGCTGGACAGCTGGGGGCACTCCGCGTCCACTGGGGGGGCGGTCCCTCGGTCGGGGGGTGTCCCGCGCAGAATCTGAGCGACGTGTCCTAGGTGCCCCGTGCAAGGTGTTCCCTGGTCTGGTCACCTCTCCGGGCCCCATACTACCGAGGAGGGCCGGCCCAGCTTGGGGACCTCGGGGCACTGAGCCAAATGCAAAGTGAAGATACCTCAAAGCTGCCGTCTGAAGTTGGACGCATCACTGGACTTCCCTCCACCTGCTGCCCAGCTGGGGAGACTTCGGGGGCCACGTGCCGGGGACTCTGCAGCCTCCCCTTCCCGCCGTGGGGTAACGGCCTGGCTCGACGGGCTCATGGCCCCTTGGGTTTGGGGAATCCCAGCGAATGACGCCGTGACATTGTCACCTACAGACAGAGCACTGTGTGCATGGGTGGTTATGCTGGGCGCAAAACTTACCAGGACAGACACCAGGAGGGGCCCCGGGACGCCCGAGCCCCCACGCCTCCCCCAGACCCAGTGTCTCTGCAAAGAGATGAACTGATTTCAACATGCAGATCGCTGTCATTGGGAAGAGTCTGAAGCCGTGCAAATTAGCAGGATGGGTGCGTAAAAAGCAAAATTCTGTCTATAAACCTGTCTGACAGAAGGATTTTATACAAAACCTCCAGCCCGCACGCCCCAACCAGGGATGGACACGCTCGTCCTTCCGACAGTCTGGGACCAACCCCACGTCCACTGCACTGAACACGCCTTCTCTTCCACCCGTTACCACAGACACGATGCCCACTGTCGTTATGAAGAAAAATAACCCCCAACTACACGACAAATTTCTCACGCAGGTTTATCTGTTTGGTTTGATCCCGAAAATTCAAGAAGTGATCCAACACTCGTATGTCGGCTGCATAGAAGCAGCCTGTGGGTGAGGACCCGCGGCCACAAAGACGGCGACGCCACACAAAGGGCCCCTCGGTGTCTCTGCAGGCCCCTCGCCCGTGACTTCTCCGCTCCGTCGGCACAGAGCGTCTCGCGCGAGGGCAGAGTGCGTTATCCCACAACTTGGACGCGGCTCTGCCGGAGGCAAGGTGAGTAGCTGGGGCCCCGGTCCTGGGAGTTTGTCACCGGGCTGGGAGACATCGAGGGCCAGGCCATGAAAGCTCTTCATCAGGACACAGAACCAGGGAAGCCCCAAGAGAAAGTGGGGATCTGGGGCCCAAGGACGGGGTTGTGCCGCAGGGCGTACGGGACAGTGGGGGTGGCCAGCTGCATGTGGCGCCCTCCCCTGCTGGGGCTGCACTCCTCCCCCAGCTGCCTTCCTGCCCAAGGACGCCGGGGAGGCCTGGTCGGCCCACAGCCTGCACGGGAGCTGCTGGCCCTCGGACCGGCGGCCGGCGCTCAGCATCCGACCGGGGCCCTGGCCCCGTCACGTCCACCCAGGCGCTGCCCTGGAGGCTGCCGAGTCCGCGGTGCGGGAGTGCAGCCGGCCGGGGGTCAGGCTGTGCCGTGTGGAAGACCGGCTGCTCTGTATCCACGAGGGCCACGTCCCCGCCTGCGGCAGGGAGGGCTCTAGAGCCCAGACTCCCCGCGGAGGGTCTGTCGGCAGGACGGCCCTGCAGGGCTCAGCCAACCCGGCGTGCAGACAATTCGGAAGGACCGGTCAAATTCACTCACAGAGCAAGTAATCAACTAGAATGAGCATTTTCACTAATCCTCAAGGTCACTGGCTGGTTTTCTGAAGGTCGGGGTTCAGGCAGCTGCATACACAGCCCGGGGCCCGCAAGCTTGCAACCTGCCGTCCCCATGTCGGCCCCCTTGTGCTCTAAGACCTTCTAAAGAGAAGCCAGGCATTGGGGTTTCCGTGTGGTGCATCCTAACTTTAGTGCAGTCCATGTGCCACACCAAGCCGCTTCCCCAGGAGAATCTGGCCACAGCCCAGCTGCTTCCAGACGAGAGCATTTCCCCCAAAACCCTGCAGCTCCTGGGCTTACAGGTTGCGGGTCATTCAGCCCGGGGAGTTTACCTTCTCTGCACACCTGAAGTGATACCTGTAAACAAGAGCTGTGAGATTTGTCGTTCCCCTGCTCCAGCACTTTTGTTTAATGTTGTGGATAAAACCGAGGGTGGGCTCCTGGGTCACACTTCTAGACACATGCCGACACATTCACGCATGATCAGGGAGCCCCGAGCAGCCGCATTCCTACCGTGTCCGAGCCATGGACGTAAATGGAGGCCTGGATCTGCACCCAATGAAGACAACTAGCCATGCCTGGGCGGACCACTTGGGAAGAATCCCGGGAGGGTCCAGACCAGATCCTTCCTGGGTGTGTCTGCCTTCGACCACAAACCCGCCGACCCCGACAATCCCCCGGGACCCACATCTGCAGGTGATGTTGCCTCGTTGTTTTCTGGAACCCCGGGACCGTCGGGCGAGTTACATCCAAAGCTCACACCGAAGCTGGTGGCCCAGACCCTCCTCCACTGTTCTTAGAATTAACTGTTGGCCCCACATGAGACCCAAAGGTGTGACATGCGGAGCTTGGTCATTTGTTTATGGGGGTCCAATCATGGTGGGGGGTAAACGGCCCAGAAATACAAACAAGATGCCCCTGCCTCCCTACACACAAACGTTCCCTCTGCTCTCTGTGCTACTTCTTCTTGGGGAACACCCCCACCTGCCCACTAGCAGCCCCTCCCCATCAGGACACCCCTCACCTGCCCACTAGCAGCCCCTCCCCGTCAGGACACCCCCCACGTGCCCACTAGCGGCCCCTCCTCGAGCGCACCGTCCTCCTGGAATGACCCCAGGACTCTACAGAAGCAAAAGCTCATATGTAAGAACGTCCACTGCAGGTGGACGCCCACCTACAAACAGTACTGAGTGACCTACCTGCGTGAACACAGCTATGTACATATGTACTTAAATACCAGGCAGGTACAAGTCCAAGGCTTCCAGCCCAAAGAACAGCAGACAGAGGCCCTCAGTGCCCTTCCTTTCTCCGGGAACGCGGCCCTAGAATGACAGGGGCCGGCCCAGTGCCCTTCCAGAGGGGGAGTTGTGGGCCCCGTGTGGGAGCTGGAATGCGCCAGGCATTCCTCGAGGAACATAACCCTGAAAGGTCCCCGGAACCTAAAAATCAGTGTTCCTCGTTTCACTAAAGATAGGAGCCAAGTTCAGAGAGGGAGAGTGGGAACCTGGTGGCTCCGCTCCGGGGGGTGACTGTTGTTCTCCACCATCGGCCTGTCCCTCTGGTTCCCCAGCCATGCCCTGAGGGCACGCGGCGCTCCCGCTCCTCCTCCCCGCGTCCCGGGGCACTGCTGTCTCCAGGTGACCTCAGGACAGGCCCACCTCCACCTCGACTCCCCCCAAACCCAGCACAAGAAATGGAAACACAAGGAACGCGTTGACAATTAGAGCAAGATCTTGAGGAAGAACGTCTTCTCCCCCAAAACGCCACCACCCGCCAAGCTCTCCCCTGAGGCCTGAGCCTAGCCTTCTGCATGGCCTCTGCCTGACAAACTGTTGAGTTTCAGAGGCTTCCAGAAAGCAGACGTGGGCTGCATTTCTCGAGACTTTGCATTATGACGCCTCACAACTTACAAAGGAGAACGTGCATCTCCAGCGGGTCTGGAAGACACACAGCCTTGGTGACATCTCCCTGGCCGTCGCTGGACATTCCGCCACATCCGGAGGGTGGCACGTGGTGCAAGACGCGGGCGTGGGCTCCAGGCAGGGAGAACCTCGCAGGCAGCCGCTGATCGGCTGCTCGCCCTCCTGTTCCTTCCGTGCCATCGAAGAGAACCACGTTTGTCCACGTGTGTTTCTCTCTCCATGGTCTAAACCGGCCACCATGCCCATTAATCCAGGCCCCTTATGGAGAACATGTACTTGTTCAGGGAGAACGGTCACAACCAGATTGGGGGACACACAGCAGCTGTCTCCAGACGGCACTTACAGCGGCTTCCTCACAGCCGGACCTCACGGAGACAGACCCCGCGCCAGGAAGGAGCTCTGACAACGGGCCCGGGAGGCCCCTTCAGGGCTGTCCCCGCAGACCGGGCTCCAAAGACAAGGGACTCCTCTGGGGCTTGCGGGGGGCCTCGCGCGCCGGGACAGGCAGAACCGGCCACTGCGCGCCAGGGAGCACTGGGCGAGCACGTCGACGCTGGTGCCTTGTCCAACACTCACTTCTCCAGACCAGGCCGGCTGTGGACAGACACACAGACACGTGGACAGAAGAACAGGCACACACACACTTTGCTTGAGTCCTGGGCCAGCTCCCTAAGGCCTGATTCGGAGACTTTACTTGGGAAGAAAACGACAGTCCCTCGAATTCTACCGCCGTCCAGCGGAGAAGCCTCGCATGCAGCGTGCCCGTCCGGGGGCTCCTGCAGGAAGGGGGGTGGCCGTCGGGCAGGCGAGGGATGAGCATCTGCTTCGTTTGCTCCCTCTGCCCCCAGCTTCGGGCTCAGCGGGCTGCGTACGTGAAGGGGACCCCGCCGAGGTGTCAGGTGGAAGGACGGTGCTTCAGGGGCACGTGGGCGGGCCAGGTCTGCCCACGTCGGCCGCGGGGAGGTGGCGACAGCGAGGACAGGCCTCCCGTGGCTTCGGTACATGACCGGGACGCGCTGCCGAGGGGAGCTGCCGTGCGCGGGGCGCTGAGAGCGGGCACTGCGGGGCCAGCCCAGCCTCGCTGGCCGGCAGCATGGACGCTGGGCCGCCGCGAAAATCACCTCCCTAGCTCTGCAGCCTGTCTCCTCAGGAAACTGACCCAGAAGAGGAAGCAACCTGCTTAAAAATACCTTTAAACAGGCAAAATCAGACCACATGGACCACACGCTGGAAAACAGCACCTCCTTCTACATGACACCGGACACACAAACATACTTCTGTGTGTTCTGTCAAGAGCACAGACCTAGTACCCGCCGCCTGGGGTCCGGCCGCGGGATGCCCACCCCACACCCCCGACCCACACTCAGTGCGTGGGCGCTGAGAACGCCAGCAGCGCGCCCCTCGAGTGGCCACAGGCGCTCAGGACCAGGCCCCCCGGGCAGTCTGTCCCACAGGAACAGCCTCCCAGCAGCAGGGACCTGAGATGCACGTTTCCTTCCAGCGGCTGCTTGTGGGGAAACCGAGGAACGAGCTCCGATCCGGCCTGTGGCCCTGCTGGGTGTCAGCAGACGTGCCGAGCGGCCGCGAGCGACTCATTAGTGACACGGGAACGGTGCGTCCGCCCTCCCGCCTCGGAGGGGGCTCTGGGAAGCTAAGGGCACCGCCCGTCGGGTCCTGCTCGTGTCCGTCACACAGCTGACGCTGTGTGTGGCCGTCGTCCTGGGCGAGGAGCTGAAGAAGTCACACCACACACAGTCGAGGGCACACGGGCCTCGCTGACTGTCATTCCCGGCCCTCTGTCCCCACCCTCTGTCCACGCACAGCCACCTGAACCCCAGCAGCGCGTCCTCACATCTGCAGCCCCACAGGGCTGGCGACCGGCGGGCGCTCGGTCAGCAGCTGGACAAGCAGAGGTCGGAAGGTGGCCAGCAGGGCGTCCAGAGGCGGGGCACGCTGACGGCCCTGTCAGCAGACCGGGGTCAGTGCTGTGTCCACTCGAACGGAGCAGAGCCCGGCTGACAGCACACGAGGATGAGGGCCCGGGTTTCCCCAGGAACCTCACAGGTAACCCGCCGCACGGCCATGGACCCGAGGGGCTTGGAGCCCGCTCTCTCTGCAGGACGGCCGCCTGCGGTGTAGACGCAACAGCTCTGCTGGGCGTGCCGTGGCCCGGCAGCCCACACACGTCTATCTTTGTTCCACTGACCGTTCTGTGTTCACTTCAAAGAAACTCCAAACAGCTGGATCATTTTATAGCCTGAAGGGGCTGTGTAACCTGCGAGCAAACAGAAGTGACTAGCAGGGCAGAAGCTCACCCAGATCTCGAGTCTTCGGGTAAGTTACTTGCAAAAATTCAAAGATTCTGTTATCCTCAGGCTACAAGTTAAGATCCTCGCCCTGAAAAGTCAGGGAGAGCCCCTGCCAATGAGGAGGAGCAGGATCAGCAGGGATTCCCAAAATACCCAAGACTCCATGGCGGTAAAGGTAAGAAGGGTGTGGGATGGACCCGTAAGCTAGCTGGGGACTTAGGGGCCGTGCCGGGAGACAGGCCACAGAGGCTGGTGGTGAGCAGCAAAGCACAGCGCTGCCTCTGTGACCTGTCCGGGGGCGGGCCACTGCGGACCAACGTGACAGGCGGTGCAGGGACAGGAGGACTAGTCACAGAACAGGGACGACCAGCAGGGCAGACACAGACTCGGGAACGGTGTTTGGAGACCACGGAAGGAGGTTCGTTCTGGGGAGCACCTTCCGGCCCCTGCGGGATGGGGTACCCCTGTCAGTCTCCCGTGTCCAGATGTTCCGGGTCAAGCGGGTGAGCTTCTCAGCAACACTTTGTGGCAGCAAGTGAAGCAAGGATGGAGCTCCAGCGTTTATGCCCTTTCCGGTTTGTATGAAAACATCACGGACCACGGGGGAGCAGTCTCCAAGCAGGACTGCCCAGGAAGGAGGCTGTGCTCCCGTGGCCAGGAAAAAGATTCAGCTCACACGCTGTGCCTGCTTGGGCGTGAGCACGCCGGTGCACTGCGCTCGCGGGGGAGGCACGCTACGAGGCGGGCACAGACACGCGGGGAAGGAAGTCCAGTCAACACCGCTGGTCCACACAAACGAGAAGTCATGCTTCACGCACCCAGCTTCCCGAAGTTCCAGAACTCCGTCCTTCCCATGCAAGGCGCATTCAGAAAACACACAGTCCCATCAACACGTGGGCAGAACGCGGAATGCAGGCTTGAATGAAGTGTCGGTGTTCGCTTCTCTGGGTTTGATGACATGAAGGGAGTACTGGCTGCAGGGTCAGAACTGGGGCTGGCCCTGGGGTCCAGCATTTCCGGATTTCGGGGCGCCGAGCCACTCCGGGTGGTCCACATGCTCACGGCACACGCGGTCTTCGAGCTGAACGCACTCCCTGCAGAGCACGACGACGACAAGCTCTCTGAGTTAACTTCTGGGGCAAGCATTTTTTAAAGAGCACAAACACGGACGTTCTCCAGGGAGCTCCTTGGAGAACGGCAGCACACAAGCCATTTGGCAAAGGCTCCGTGTGTCTGTCCTGATTTGTTTTGCTTACGGAAGACAAAACAATACGAAAATCTGTTTGCACGCTGGAAGGATGTGGATAACTTGAAAAGCATCTAACAATGACGTCATGCGGCTCCATAATTCAGGGCTTATAACCGAGGCTTAATAACCGTCTGAGAAGGACTCGGTTTTGGTAAACACTTTGAGAGTAACGTTTTCCATGCAGCTCATGATGATCAATGTTGGAAAAGGACAAAGAACAATGGAAATCAGATCCTGGTTCTTTCCGTTGCCCAAAGCTCTGAGAGAAAAGGCACCGCGAGGAACCGTCCCAAACCTGAGTCATCACCGCAGACTCGGGACGTGAGGTGTTTCCTTCCCTCCGCAATCCCACCAAACCAGCAGGTGAAGCTATTCCTGGAAAACGTGGCTTCCCGGCAGAACGGAATCGTAACGGAAAAAACGTGACTTTACGATCACCGCGTAAAGGCAGAGACATTTATGACAGGAGCTGAGGCCAGTGGGGATGCCTGTCTCTGCACAAGGAAACCGGATGCCAAGACAGCAGGTAGAAGCTGAGTGACTCTCAACAGATCCCACAAACATGAACACAGGCACCACTGGAGTTTCCGGAACCTTCTAGATTCAAACATGCTACTCCACTGCCAACGCCACGCGGTTTGGGGCGGGAGGATGCTTGTCTCCCTGAATACAAATGACCTCGAACACAGGATTTGAAGATCAAGCATAAAACGCTCAACCGCTGAAGAACCAGAAGGCCAGTCACTATCTCTGATGTCGGAGAGCACCTGGAGGGCAGCCTGGAGGAGGAGGACCGGGAAGGACTGGGAAGCCCATGGGGCCGCCGCTCAGGCCCTCTGCTGGCGGCACCAAGGGCTGGGCTGGCACCACGTCCAGACTCCCCCACCTGCTCTCCACCCACAGGACAATGTCCCCAGCCACAGGGGCCACGTCCCCCCGGCTGCAACCCCAGGATGAGCCTACGCCCACCCGAGCACCCGATGTCGCCGACCTGCTGATCCACCTCCCATCTCTGGGCCTCAGCTGCGGGAAGGCAGGAGGTGCTAAAACCAGAACAAAATGTGCAAATCAGATGACTTCCTGAAACTTTGAACCAACAGCAGATACATTTTTCTCTAAATATGAAATGCATTTAAAATGCATTTGTTAAGTTCAAGGAACACGTGTGAGAATCTTTTTGGTGAATTACTTGGCAAATAAAACACAAGTACTTAGGTCATCTGGTGCATAATTCTGCACACAGGAAGCAGGTGCGAAGTGCTTTTAAAAAGGCAGTGAAATGTTTCTATACCTTCTTCAGTTTTTGCCAGTTTTACACGGTCAGTTTCACTTAAAGTAGGTAAATGGCGCCCATTCCCTGCACCCCTCCATGCACAGCGCCAGCTGGGGCTGCGCCCAACTGGCTCTCATCAGCGGAGCTGCAGGGGGTCCACGTGCATTGAGCCCTTCCTGCGCCCAGCGCAACGGCTTTTGGCTCGAGGCTCCTCTAGCCCAGCGGATTTGACTGTGGACCCCACTCCCCCCGCTCCTCCCGGGAAAGGGGTCTCGGCGACGCCCATCACTGTGCCTGCTCAGAGCAGGACCCGGGAGAGCTCCTCCCCCATCCACCCACCCCAGACCCACCGCCCATCCTTCCAGGGGCTGCCATCCCAGGTGAGGCCAGCACACGGCATGGGTGTTTGTCTCCAGTGAGGGACAGCAAGGCGAGGCGGGTCCAGAGCCTGGTCTCCACCGGCACCTGGTCCAGAGTTTCGAGCGACCTTCGGCCGACACGCAGTCTTGTCGCCGCTCTCCCTGGACACATGCTCCCCAAGCTCCAGCTCATGGCAACCTTGAAATAGTTGAGCTTAAATGGAATGGATAATCTCTTGATGTCATACAGACTATGTAGCACTACACGTGTCCAAGAAGAGCCGGCTGAATTCCGGAGTAGTTGAAAAAAGATGGCTTTGAGCTCCCCACGTCCCCGTGAGCGGAAGCTCACCCGTCGCTGCTGCGCCCTCCAGACTGACAGAACTCACCATCAAAGAAGCAGACAATGGAGGCCGCCACTCCCGAAACTCGGCATGCTCATGAAAGCTGCCCAAATTTTGAAGCAATTTGGCAATCTGAGAAACTCATTTAATTTTCCCTATCATTTCAAATATCCTTCTGGGTGAGGATTCTGTCAACAGTAGTGACTGCCCCCAGGCCCCGTGAAGATGCCCCAAATCCTTCCAGTTCTCCTTAAAGCAGCGTCCTCTCTCCCACCCGCACCCAGAGCCCAGAGCAGGGACAGGGGTCTCCCGCGGCCCCGCGGCATGGTCCCTTGGAGGACCCTCCCATCCCTGGACCCCTCCCTGCCGCAGCTACACAGTCCCTCTGACGAGGACATGTCCTTGTCCACAGCACGACGCGCCCGGAGGCAGGCGCAGCTCCCACAGGCCCCTGGGACCCCACTCTCTGAGACCCCGGCTCTCTCCAGGAGCTGCCTCCTTCCCTACCTGCTGTCGGCTCCGCGGGGCCAGCAAGCAGCCGCCCCGACCACGGGCTTGACGGAAAGAAGAACACCACTCTCCATCTGAAAACGTGGCCCATTTATTTGAACTGACGGCATCGTTACATAGTGCAAACGTTTCTTTGGTAATGAACTGATTACAATGAACACAGAAAGGCACTTGGCTGTTGGCAACAGTTAGAAACTAAATAAATATGTACACTCGCTTCGCGTGGCCGCGACCCCCCGCCCAGCCGCGGGTCCCTCCGGGCCCTGCCTGCAGCTCAGACACTGCATGTGAGATGAAACCGGGGACCCCGCGACGTTCACGCTGCAGTTACAGACCCTCACCGTGAGTCGCAGACACCCCTCCTTCCGCCGAGAGAACGCGGTCCCAGCCATGCGTTCTAACCCTCTGTAGCAAAGCCACACGGCCGCCCCCAGACACCAGACTCTCAGAACGTGGGGTGCGCGGTCATCTTATACCTGAGCAACTTCCATAACCATCACGCTGTGCACACGGTTATCCACTCTCTCGCTGACAGAAATCAGTTCTAAGATTTGGTTATTAAACGTGACCTGGTATCTCCAAAGAAGTCCCACACCCGAGACACCAGCTTGTGTTTACCATTCAACGTTCCGAGGACAAGAAGTCAAGTTGGCCGTGTTTAAAGCTACCGCGGACACTCTCACGACTGGAGTGTTCACCCCACCCCGCAGGCATGGCAGCCTGGTCACAGAGCCTGGTGGCTCCTGCTTCCAGAAGGATGCCCGCGCCGGGCCAGATCGGGCTCTGACCCTGCTCACCACATGCCCGACCACCAGGAGACCTGCCTTCCGGCCGCCGCGGTCATGGCCACCCCACAGCGCCCCACCCTGGACTTGCCAGCACAAACTGAGACCACCTGTGTCCTCGGGGGTCCTCCCGGGCAGGGCAGGGGCCCCGCATCTGTGCTCAGCTCGGCGCCCGCACGCGGTGGGCGCTCGACCACATGCTTGCCGAACTGAGCTTGCATGTTCAGGGACACGCTTCTCAGGACACATCACTTCGTATCCAGAACAAAACAGGAGGTTTCCGGTCGATTAAGAAGAGAGAGACCATGAGGTATGATAGTTGCTTTTCTCTGAATTCTAAGACAACTTTTGCATAGGGGAAGTGATTTTTCTACCATTCCTGACACCTGAAACATGGGCAAAACGTCATGCATTTGAAAATACAAATGAGGTAAAGGGGTCGATTTTGTTTCTTTAAGGCACTCACACGACCTGAAGGTAGGAAGTCCCTCCGTGGGGAGAAGCCCTCGGTGCTTGGCCGGGAACAGAGCCCAGCGGGTGCTGCCAACATGGACGTGCGCCTTCAGTAGGAACGGGCTTCACATTTGGTCCACGCGGGCAGCGTCACACAAGCCCTAGTGAAAACCAACCTGTTTCTGCATTTCTGCACGTGGCTTCATCTCACTCTCGTGCACGAGGTGCTGGAAGTCGCAGGTGAGTGGGTGACCGGGCAGCAGGGCCGTCGCTCGGGGTCGACACGCTGGTGCCCTCCGCCCAGACCGTCAGCCCAGTTCTCCTATGAGTCTGTCCGTCAGCCACGCACTGATCTTCCCTTTCCACCGTGGCGTGCGTCCTTCCGGTGGCTCCGGGACGCGCACTTGCTGCGGGGGCTCGTCTGCAAGCTCCAGGTGTCAGAACCAAGCGGGACTCACTTTCGGTCGAGAAGAAAACGGTGGTATCCGGGGAAGTGAATTTAGGAGCCTAAATGACTTAATTGTGCAATTTAATAGTAGCACCAATATTTCAATAAAAACATTAAATAAAAACCTGAGAATCTAACGTGAAGTTAGGACGCGTGTCCGCGGTTTCTCCTCTGTGAATGATCTGGTCTAAGCACCTGCCCTCCACTGAGACAGAGGGATCCCTCCCGTCCGCACGCCCTGTGCCGGCCGTCAGTCTTGAGGACATGGAGGGCCCCCGAAGGCCTCGCCGAGCCTAAGGCTTTTTCCCCGTGCCGTCTCTTGGGCAGACCGGGCAGCAGGCCCCACGGGCTCTCACGGGCGCTGGGCAATCGGCAGGCAGGCAGGCCTCCACGAAGCAGGTGACCTGCCCGTCCTGGAGGAGAGAGGCGCCAGGACCCGTCAGTTCCTGGGGTATGCGGCCTGTGCATCACCCCCCTGCCCGTCTGCCCTTCCGACCCCATGCCGGTCTGAGCTCTTTGGTGCAGTTTGTAATCAAGGGCTGATTCTCCCGCTGATTAACAGCTGCAGACACCCTGCACTTCTTCCAGAAAGTTCCCGCCCCCACCCCGACTGGCCACCCACCCTGAAGACAGCCCAGGACTACAGGCTCAGCACAGCCCCCTGGCCCCACACCTGGGACCCCAGGATCACGTCCGGGATGTCCACCAGAAGGAGGACAAAGTAGGGAGAGGCTGCAGGGGACCGTGCTGTCCCCACTCTGCTCTGTCATTCCCAAACAGGACAACCACCAGGGACCCTGGAGTTCCCTTCCCATCCCCGGGCCAGGAAACACATCCCCTTCCTGAAGCTCCGGCCTGGACACGGGGGCCACCGCGGTCCCCACAGCACCTCCGTCCACTTTCTCTGGAGACCGAGAACCATCTGGCAGGCCCACCCTCCCAGCTGGTGCAAACACCCTGAGGCTGCCTGGGGCCGTGGTGTGCAGACCCACCCTGAACAGAGCTCTGGGGAAAGAGCCCCTGACTTCCGCCGAGTGGGGGCACCCGCCTCGGAGTGCAGCTGGTCCCCCCAGTTCCCATGGCAGAGCCCCACACTCACTCGGCACTCGCAGATGGAGCATGCATCTCGCTTCCACTTGGCGCCGTTGGCGTGAGGCTCCCCATCGGCATCTGTGCAGTCCGCCGTGCTGAGCCGGGACTCCAGTCTCTTTATCTGCAGCAAAGCAAAAATGTGCACTGCTCACTGGAGGTGAAGGTCTCAGCTCTGGAACCACACCCGTACCTCCGCCTGGGATGAGGACGCCTCCGGCTCAGCAGGGACACTTCAGGTTCCGAGACCTCGGCGACAGCCCCGTGTCACAGGGCACAGACTGCAGCCTACGGCAGCTCCAGGGAAAGAACAGAAGCCCGAGGGGGATCGGACGAGAGGCTCCCACGCGACCGTGCGAGCGGGAACCACCCAGACAAGAACATCCTGCAGGTAGACCCCCGGACGCGGACAGCCCTGACAGGCCACCAGCCCCAGCCGCGGGCGGCACCCCTCCTCCACCCCTGCTGCTGGGGGCCGACGCGGACGGTGGCCAGACGTGCTTGTCTCTGCACCGTGGAGGGTCCAGCAGCCCCGCAAAACTCCCAGCTCATCTATCGGTCCTTGAGTGGGGTTTCTGTCACAGGCACTGAATCTCCTGACCCCAGAGAGGAGAACGGACACAACCGGGTGCGACCGCCTAAGGACGCGTCAGCAGCGGGGGCATCCGCTCTGATAAAGGACGGAGCGCCAAGAACGGATTCAACACGCAGACCTCCCGCGCGCTCCTGGCCGTTAAACGTCCTCCATCTACTCCGTGTGATGGCATGCCGTTCACCGCACGGCCTCCAAGCTGCACAAGACCACGCGGTCTTCGTGGTCAGGTCGCCTGGCCTCGCACACTCTGCATCTGCGCGGCCTGCAGCCGGGCGACCTGAGCTAGCCCAGGGCATAAGCGCCCAGGTCTGGAGGTCAGGTGCGGCTCTGGAGGGCAACCGCCTCCTGCACTCAGGCCCTTGCTAGCATCATGATCTTGACGTCCCCAGACCCCAGAGCTGTCTTCCAAGTCCTGAAGGCAAGGAGGGTCCCTGAGGCCGCGGGAGCAGCAGCACGGGCCGGGGGGGGCTGCTGAGGACGCTGGGGGGCTCTCCTCGGTGATCGCTGACCAAACTGTGGCATAAAGCCGGAAGAAGCAAGGACAAACCTCGCCCAGCGCCTGGGAGACGACTGGGGTAGAAGGAGCCCCGTGTGAACCAGGCCTGGCCACGCAGAGTAAGAGAGACGCCCGCGAACTTCCCACCCACCTCTTCCCAAGACCTGGCGCCCTGCCCATCGAGCAGCCCCGCCCTGAAATGTGGGGGTGCGCAGAGGGAAGGGGACGCACACCGGGGTTATTCTGTCCTGCGGCTGGAAGAAGCCACAGACGGAGTCAAGGTGCTGGTGGGCGCCGGGGGGCGCGGGGGTGCTGGTGGGCTTGGGGCAGCCAGCTGTGTACCCCCTCCTGACTCTGCTCACACTGACCCATCTGCTCAGTGCCACCTCTCCCCCCTGCATTCTCCGTGGTCACTGGCCCAGCCTGCCTGCCCGGAGCGACCATCTCTAGGACTCAGCACCCACCAGCCCCGGGCAGAGCCCCCAGGATGCCCTGTGCCTGTCACTACCTGGCTGTGTCTCTCTGGCTGTGGGCAACGGTCGAGGGGCTTCTCTCCTGATGCCACAAGCCCTGCCTTCTGACCGGTGCCAGGCGTCCCCCCCACCCTGTCTCCAGTCTCTGTCACACACCTGGAGGCTGTCAGGTGAGGTCGCAGCTCACGCTAAGCTGCACATCCAGCCGTGAGAGCACGTGCACGTGGCTGGGAGAGACGGCCCCACGTCCTCCACGCCCGAGGACTGAGGACCCCACACGTAGCAATGGGATCCTGCTACCAGAGCACCACTCACAGGTCCATCTCCACAGGTTTGCACAGAATCAGACATTTCTGCCAATAGGACCGTCTGATCTGCACACAGACTTTTAACCTGGGACCTCAGTCTCCACTCGTGTACACATAGAGCTCACTGAGGACCGGACGCAGAGAAGAGGACAGGAGGAAGCTCCCGGGTGGGGGAAGGCAGATCAGTCATTTTCTGCAAAACCCTACAGGTCCTCGGAGAAGAGCCCAGTGTGGAGACCCTTGGTGGGTGCCCTTCCCCACATCCAGGGGGACCTGACCACAAAATGCCTGCTGACCCCTCCCTGGGGACAAGGATTAGACCAACATTCCTAAAGAAGTGGCTTTGGAACAGGACCTAAGGTCTGAATTCTCCTTCATGGCCCCCTCCCGACCTAGGATCTCTGTGGCCGCTCCAGGGACCCCACGCCCTCCCCAGTGGCACCCGAGGGCAGCCCACAGGGAGAGCTCCCCAGCCACCGGGAAACCGAGGGCAGCCCCATGTGGCCGGGCCGGGGACAGGCCACAAGAGAAGAGCCAGACAGGAGGCTCCGGATCGGGGAGCTGGCGCAGATTTCACAAGTGCAGGGTCTTGGGAGCAAGAATGCCACCTGTGAATCGGGATGGGATGTGCAGGGACAGTTACCTGCTCTCTGAGGTCTGTGATGGTCTTTTGCATCTCCAGAACAAAGTCCTTGAAGTCATTCGTCCCCGGTACTTGAGGGCGCTCACGGGAGGGGGCCGTGGCATTGCCCGGATGCTTTCTGTGTTTCCCGATTCTGCACGGGGCAGGGAGAAGCCGCCAACACACCTCAGCATGTCACACGTGGCCACAGGCGCCCCCGCCAACACCCCACACCCTGCCCTGGAGCCGGCTGTACCTCGGGGTCCCCCCGGGGCCTGCTTCCCCGGTGGGCTCGTCCTCCTGGAAGCTGAACCCCAGAGACCGCCTGCCTCGGAAGTGGTGCGAAAACGCGTTGAACTGTCCCCTGGTCCTGCAGTCTGAAACGAGCATACGGGTGTTAAACGTTGGCTCTAGTTCAGGGGACGGCAAGCACATTCTGAGAAACGTCACTGAGCCTTCACAGCACGTCTATGGTGCAAGCCGGGGCCTCGTGGCGGGCCTCCTCCCTCCATGGGCAAGACGGCTGCCGACCACATCTTCCTGGCCTGGGAGCCCCCAAAACCACCCAGACTCCCTGCCAACAGCCAGGACAGCCTCCTCCTCCATATTCGCGCCACAGCCCCCGTCCTCTCAACCGCGAGCTGGCTTCCCGCCACCCCTGGGGAGGACTCAGGCCAGGGCATCACCTTCCTCTGCGGCCAAGGCGCTATGCGCCCAGGAGCACCGTCCACGCATCCGGGAGCACCGTCCACGCACCCGGGGGCACCGTCCACACCCCTGCTCCCTCGTCCCCCCTCCAGGCCCTGCTCCTCCTGCCCATCCCATCCCACAAACACCCCGTTTCACTCCGTGCCCCATATGCCCAGGACATGCCTGGATGGGAACGTGGCAAATGCAACACCTGGCCCTTCCCAAACGCTGGAGTGTGCAGAGCAACAGCGGAAATCCCCGGGAAGAGAAAGTACAGGAGAAATAGGCTGGTCTCCTCCCCCTGCTCCCCCTCGTCTCTCCCAGTCTGGCGGGCCCGTAACCGCCGCCGGAGAGCAAAGGCAGGGACCTAAAGCCCACGTCCACGCACAGCACAGAATCCACAGGCAACTCCTCCCAGCGTTCTGCGAGTTACTCCAGCAGCTAAGCAGCATTCAGCTTCCCACTCGAACCTGGACCCATCGCCCGGAATTCCAACCCTGAGGTAGGCTCCCCGTGGTCACGCGGTGTGGGAGGAACCCCAACACTGAAGTGCTCACCACCCCGGCGGGGTTCACGGCTCACAGCCCACGTGCCCCTCGGGGTTGCAGGAGGAGCTCAGTTCGAAGACGAACGGCCTGTGCCTTCCACACCCAGAAACACGCCCACTCTCACAGCCGCCCCTGTTGGGCAACTGCGAATCCACGTTCCAGCCGGATAACCCATGTCCAGGTCACCAGGGAGGAGCCGATCGCGCGCCTCCTGAGGCTGCCCCGGAGAACGCAGCCTGCCCACGGAGCGCCAGCATGCCCGAGCCCGAGGCACACCTGGGTCTAACCTGAGAAAAGCTGGCCGCAGAGTCCACAGCGGGTCCAGAGGAAGCGGGCCCAGCACGTGCTGCGGAAAGTGCGGGCCAAGGGGCGCGGCATGCGATGTCCCCATGGGAAGTACAGCGTGTGTCCGCACTCACCTCCCCAGGTTTGCCCATACACGCACTTTCCTCAGGAGGAGAGCAGTCTGCGCCTTCCTCAGCTAGTTTAGGAAAAAATGGGGCGTACTCCTTTACAAACACACACATCCATGCACACACGGACGCACATATGCACACGTGCACATACACATGCGTGCACACGCGTGCTTGTACACAGACACCCGTAAATGGGGAGAGAGAGAACAGTAACACAGGACAAAACTTTGAGAACTGATGAATCTGACGTAGTACAGGAATTCTCTGTAGTATTTTAAAATTGGGGGCGCCTGGGTGGCTCAGTCGGTTGAGTGACTGCCTTCGGCTCAGGTCATGATCCCGGAGTCCCGGGATCGAGTCCCACGTCGGGCTCCCTGCTCGGCGGGGGGTCTGCTTCTCCCTCTGACCCTCCCCCCTCTCATGTGCTCTCTCTCTCTCTCTCTCATTTTCTCTCTCAAATAAATAAATAAGAATAAAAAAATAAATAAATAAACAAAATAAACAAATAAATAAAATCTAAAAAAAAAAAGTTATAGCCTTTTTTTTTTAAGTGGAATGGAAAGTAAACGGCAACCGACATTTGGTCCCGCCAAACCTTAATTCTTTTTCTTTCTGCCATATTTTAGACGTGGCTTTTGACCTATGATGGAAGACAAAGCTTCCGAAGCATCCTTGAACCTGGCCCGCTCAGCACCTGGAAGAAACGCGTCCGGGGAAGGGAAGTCAGAAAGCCTCAGCAGGTGCACAGATGGGAGAGGGCCCCGATGACACCTGGCTCTGAGTCGCCTTCTCTCCCGGGACTCTGGCTTTTCAGAGCGAAAACAACAGAAAACCCAGTTCAGCCCCCATCTAAGCAGCGAGGGGGGCCTGGTGGAGCCATCAGGACGTGAAGTTTTGTATCTGAGAAGAACCGGCCTTTCCCAGGGGCTTTCAAAGAGCTGTTTCCTGAAGGTGGGAGTACCACTCTCTGCCACACCCATGGAAACGCAAGTTGAGCTGGACAAACCAACAAGGATATTTCTTAAAAAAAAAGCTTAAAAAAAAACAACCCAAAACAAGTTTCCCTTAGATGTAATAGTGAGAATGTAAATGTTTTGGGATGTGGGGTGTGCAGTGAACTGAACTCTAATTTTCATGCAAATCCTCTTATAAGATCACACATGGCGTGTGCTGCACACGCGTGCTCAGCACCTGCTCGTATACACGCCCCACAGATTCACGTAGAGAGGACAGCCAGGCGGAGGCGGACGCAGGACCAGATCAGCACAACCACCCACATGCAGACACTCGCAGAGGAAGAACAGCGCTAACCGACCAACCCCGATTCCAATGCTCATGGACATGACAGCCGATTAAAAGCAATTACCAGGGAGCACGAGAGCCCAACCAGAACCGTTTCCTCCGGGAAAGGAGGCAGAAGAAGGACAGCTCTAGTCTCCTGGCCACAGAAGAGCAGGGTCACACGGGCGGCTCCAAACACGCCCCAGCTTCATCCTCCCCGGGTCTGTGATTGCAGTTTGAACCAGTTAAACCCAAAATTACGTTCAAAATAGGAAATGAAAATCACGTGAGCCACAGCAAGATTTGTGAATTCAAGGGAGCCTCAGGGTGAGAACGGTGGCCCCAGGCGGCGGGGACCCTCCAGCCCTCCACGCGTCCCCAGGCCTCCACACGGATGACAGGTCCACCTCGAGACCTTTGACAACACGCTCCGGAGACGTGTGCAATCACAAGACTTTGGAACACGCAGCGTACTGAGTTCGGTGCGTGCTACGCTTTCTGGATAGTCTGCGTCGTGTGTCATCCGTGGGTACCAACACGTGACACTCATCCAACACATAAGTACTCGTATTAAACACAGATTAGGTTTTAAGGAAAAAGCAGAAGGCTGACTGATTACGCTTATTCCTGCCTCCTGTGTGCGGCACTCGACACTGAGTTCTCTCAGCGAACAGCACCGTGTAAGGACCAGCTTCTCACGATCACAGCCCAGGCTCCGCTGAGTCCCCGCGTGGCCACCCCCGGAGACGGAACGACGCACCCCGGCACGCGCAGCAGGGCCCCCGGGACGCGCACCCCGGCACGCGCATCCCGGCACGCGCGGCAGGGCCCCCGGGACACGCACCCCAGCACGCGCGGCAGGGCCCCCGGGACGCGCGGCAGGGCCCCGGGACGCGCACCCCGGCACGCACGGCAGGGCCCCCGGGACGCGCACGCCGGGACGCGCACCCCGGCACGCGCGGCAGGGCACCCGGCACGCGCGGCAGGGCCCCCGGGACGCGTGGCAGGGCCCCGGGACACGCACCCCGGCACGCACGGCAGGGCCCCCGGGACGCGCACCCCGGCACGCATGGCAG
>NC_138378.1:122254671-122282628 GCF_054177405.1 Leptonychotes weddellii | reverse complement strand
AAATAAAGTTTCATTGGGCGCCTGGGTGGCTCAGGTGGTTAAGCGACTGCCTTCGGCTCAGGTCATGATCCCAGAGTCCTGGGATCGAGTCCCACGTCGGGCTCCCGGCTCAGCAGGGAGTCTGCTTCTCCCTCTGACCCTCTCCCTTCTCATGCTGTTTCTCTCTCGCTCACTAATAAATAAAGAAAAATCTTTAAAAAAAAAAAAAGAAAACTATCTCTGAATGCAAACAAGTAACTACCAGTGACAATACTGAAACGTGAACCTGAGAATGAGGAAGAAAACTATTTCATGACCCGAGAGATGCCAGGAGGACTGTTTGCGGAGGCTCAAACGTTTTCTTCTGGGGTGAGTTAGGACACTGGGGTTTGTGGAACCAGGACCCAGGTGCCCCTGGAGACCAATGTCTCCTGTGCACGCCTGGAGCTTCTGGAAGTGAGACAGCCCCTCCCCAGGCCCTAACCTGATCCTCCACCAGCTTCCCCACGTCACTAAGTGTCACCTCTGGCCTTCCGGCCCCTGGGGTTGAGACCCCATCACCTGACCCCTCCACATACAGGCCACAAGTGACTATGTCACCTCTGTCTTCAAGGCACCTGGAATCCAAACCTCTCACCGGCCACCCTGGTGCCAACACTTTCCTCTCTCCTGGGCCACCCCACGGACGCCTGCCACCCCGGACCTCCCTGGGCCACCCCACGGACGCCTGCCACCCCGGGCCCGCCTGGGCCACACCGCGGACGCCTGCCACCCCGGACCCGCCTGGGCCACCCCGTGGACGCCTGCCACCCTAGAACCTCCAACAGACACCTGTCTGGTTTTCCGCACTGCCCTTCCCCCTCTGTGGCAGGGCCACCCAATGACCTGATCCATGTGACCGGATCACTTGTCTACAAGAAGCCCCATGGCTCCCATATCACACAGACCAAGACAAGTCCATCCTCTTGCCTCAGGAGCCCCTTCAGATCGAGAACCCAAACCGCACTCGCGCCCCTGCCTGTGTGTCCACCTACTGCAGCCGTGTGGGCGGCCTGCTCACCCGCAAATATCCCCAGTACGGCCCAGAGCCATGCGCCCCTCTGCTGGGCTCTGAGTCACTTTAGTTTCTGCTCTCTGTCCAGGTTTCCACATTTTTCTGTAAACAGCACATGTTGCAGGAGGTGAGCACGCCGTCTTGCATGAGAACCACGGCAGATGGGCTCTGCTTCTGCAGGTGGCTGCACAAGGTCTAGGGGCCGCCTGTGGAAGCCGCCACGGCCACACTTAACACGGGAACGCTGAACCAACCGACGGAGGGAGGCCACAGCGGGGAGAAGGAGCACTGTGCACTCCACGGACCCTCCACACTCGGCAGCGGGCAGTCCTGTACGACCAACGGCCGGGAGCACAGGGAGGCGCCACAGGGACAAGGCCACATGTCCCACACGTCCCTGCCCCATTCCCGGACCTGAAGGGGGGAAAGTGCCCCCAACACAGGCGAGTGCAGAGAAGGCGGGGCCCCCACGTTTCTCCCCAGGGGCACCTGCAAGGCCAGGCTGGTCGGTCCAAGGAGTGGAATCGTCCACATGGCCCCCGACCGAGGCCGGTGCCTCCAGGAGGACGAGGAGGCGCCACGGTCTACACGTCTACACGGCAGAGCCGGGAAGCTCAGCCCCAAGCCGGGGCAGGACTGAGGGCGGCCCGGGCGCTTCCTCTCCTCCCAGGAAGCAGAGGGCCGGGTTTCCACATCTTCACGCCGCACGTTCGTATCTAAGAACACTCAGTTCTTGGACATTTCTGTCCTGCGGGCAGGATGGACTCCCCGAAGACGAGTCAGAAAACCCCGTGGAAAGCCCAGAGCCTGACCCCCAGTGAGGGGACGGTGCGCACGCGCTCCCACAACGCTTTAAATGAACACTCGCCGTTGAAGGGATGCTTCCACACAGGAGAAACCCCGGGCCTCTGGCGTCCTTGAGAGCGCTGCGCCCGGCTGGCTCTGCATGGACAGGCTGCGGGAGGGCCGTCAGGCTCCCTCCGTCCACACAGCACCAGGGCGGGCTCAGCAGCCGCCTCACGAACGCCCGAGCACCAGGAGCCTCCTTCCCAACAGCCGGAACCCTGCATCCCAGGCACACGGCCTCATGGATTCGCGGCTAGCCTGCCGGGTCACGGGGCCCGACCCGCCCGGCCTGGGGCTCAGGGCAGCGCACGGTCCAGCTGTGCATCAGGGGACCCGAAGCGGTAGCTGTGGGGCAGCCCAGGCCTGGCCCACCGAGTGCTCCCTCAGACACGGGGATGCGGGAACGGCTCCCGGGAAGGCCCCACAGCCGTGCGGCCCAGCACTCAGGGGAGGGGGCCCCGGGACTGACTTGTTCCGTTCAGGTCGACCATCAGGCCGTGCTGCACGTGCTCCTGAATGAGCTGCAAGGTCCGCTCAAATATCTCCCCGGCGCGCGCCTGCTCCACGGTGTAGGGGTCCCTCGGGTACCGGAACAAGGCCAGCAGGTCGTTGGGAGATCGGGGCCGGCTATCAGGGGTTGAGGGGCACACAGGGAAGAACAGAACCAACTTTTGAGGACAAGAATCACTCACATCCAAAACTGTAATTATTACCACTAAATAGTTCTGGAGCTACTTTTCTAGAGACACGATGTATCGTACCTCACTCGTCCCAAGCGGAAGGCATCGAACACAAACAAAAACAAAGACACTAAAAACAAATAATTAAGTCAATAGAGGAAACACAATCTGTTTTAGTTACAATGCAGAATAAAACACTTCGGAATTACCAACGTGAACAAATACGCTACAGCCTGAGAGATTTTGTTCTTGCCAAATCACTCATTAACAAGCCCATGGAACGAGTTCAGATTTTCTAAAAATGCCTCGTTTGTGAATCCTGGTTCCGCTTCTACTCAGAAAGGACGTGTCTTTTGTTGTCCAAACCCCACAAAACTTGATGCCAATGTTGATTATGATTTTTAAATTAAAAGGTTATCCCCTGGACGAAACAGGTCACAGCTCTGTTCTACCCCAGAGGCTGAGCGAGCAGAGGTCTACACCCGCCCCCGCCCCCTCGGTACCTGTCAAACAGGTGCGTGCGGGTCGAGTTGATGGCTCTGTCCACGGTCGCAATCGCTTCAACAATCGATGTGGCCACAAACGGGTCCCCATTTCGACTGACATCAGGAACTGGGAAAACAGGAAGTCGTCCGTTACGTTACTGCGTTACTTATGCGTCTGGCTGCTTGCTCCTTCCCCGCCAGATGCCTCGCGCCAGAGCGGCCCGGACGTGGCTGCCAGTCAGCGGATGGTGCCCACAGTGCCAGGCCCCGTCCGCCGTCGGCAGGCCCGTCAGACCTGCAGCGTGGCATCACCGGTTCTGATGCTGGCGGCCACCGTCCTCACCTCCCCCTCCACACTCACCGTCCCTTACGGCCAACGTCACCGTTGAGGAGAGCAGCCAGCTCACAGACGCCCTGCTCAGACCTTTCCAGTGGCTTCCAACATACGCGGAATAAAAACCAAACCATGGCGTGGCCAACAAGGCCCCAGACCAGCCTGGCCTCCCCGATTCCTCCACTGGCCTCCGGCTTTCGGCTCGTCCCGACCTCAGGCTTCACACTGGCCATGCCACGCGGCTCTACGTCTCAGAGTTTGCTTGCTCGGGGTGGGCCTCTCCGACGGCCTCCCCCAACCCCGACTCTCAGGGTCGGATCACTCTTCCGGCCTGCTTCTCGTCCCTGTCCACCACCAGCATCTCTGCACTGAGCCGGAAGGTGCCGCCTGACTCACCTCTCGGGCCCCCGACAGCGCCTGACGCCCAGCCCTGCACAGAGCCGGGGGCGGCCACCCCTTCACGCTCCGCAGACCCAGCCCACTCACCGCTGTAGGCGGGCCCCTCCACACGTCTGAAACGTGCCCAGCAGCCATTCCCCCGGCACAACCCCCACCTTGGTGTGTCTCAAACGGGGCCACATGTACTAATTTTTGGAACCTAATACTTTTATGCTAAGTGGCAGGCAAACAGATTAGATAATTTTACACAATTTTATGACTCCAGTATTTCATGATTACGCATGACTTGGATTTGTTGTTCTCTAAGCAATGATCACAAAAATAATTTGAAAGCATTAACCTATCTTTAGAAGAAATAAAAGAAATTCACCAAAACGTTAATAGAGATTATTTCTTGGAGGTGGGATTGTGGGTGGGAGATTATTTTTAAATCTCATATATATGACTAATTCACATCAAAGTAACATTATTTTTAGGTATCAAAAATTGTCATTCAAAGAAAAAGTTATAGAATTCATAAATTGAGTTTTACATCCATTTCACACACCATACATAATGGGAAAATAACATTTTCCCTAAAAAAAAAAAAACCAAAACCAGGCTCCCAGTTATTCCCTTATGGTTCCCATCTGGCAAGTGCCTACCGGCTTCAGGCTCTGGGGGGTGCTGGGCGCACAGACCAAGCAGACCCCGCCCCATCTGGGGCTCTCACAAGCCCCTGGGAAAGGCAGGCGGGTGAGCCGTGGTGGGGAAGGCAGAAGCACAGGCCCAAGTGTGGACACTCAGGATGGGCCGCCCAGAAGGCACAGGGAAGGTAGAGGGGATGTGCCTGGGACGCGGGTGGGGGTCAACCCTAAGGATGCGGCTTTCAGCCTGACACTACAACACGTGGGAAGCATCAGCGACAGGTCACGGGACCTGCCCTCTCAGGAAGATGGCTGTGTGCTCGCTTCGGCAGCACAAATACTAAAATCAGGAAGATGGCTGTGCAGACAGAACAGGCGAAGGAGGCAGGTGAGGGGCAGACGCAGACGCTGGACCAGCGTGGTTGTCAGGGTGCAGGGCAGGGAGCTGCTCCTGATTAAGGACACTCATCCCGGGAAGACGGGGGCCCCATCTGGAGCAAGTGAGAACAGCAGAGGGGCACTGGCTTGCTCAAACACGCGCCTGCCAAATGGGGACCGTCAATTACACACTGTCGAATTTGGGTGGGTTTGGAAGACGGCCATGCCAACCACTAAACTGTGCTCACGGAGAGCCTTGATCACAGGGCACGTGACCACACTGGCCTGCAGTCCCGGGGCGGCAGCAAGAGTGTGTGGTGCCGGGACCCTGGCGTGTTCCCCCGCCAACCAGGGACGCGCTGCCTTCCGAGAATCAGATGGTGGGCCTGCAAGTGCCCCAGGCCGGGTGCCCCCTCCCGCCTGTGAGCCCACGCCGGGGAATGTCCACATGGGCCACAGGGACTCACCGCTCACGCTGAGCACCATGCTGACGGAGGCCTGCCCGATGGTGTTCCGGGCCACGCACTCATAGCGGCCTGCGTCCGCTGTCCCGACATCGTGGATGGTCAGGAACCCCTCGGGGCTAATGTGAAATTTCCCACTTTCCGTCACCTGAACCCCATCCTGGAGCAAAGCAGAACAGGAATGATACTAGGAACGAGACCCAGAAGCAGAAGTTGTTTTACCTGGGGGTGGAGGGACCACTCTCAGCACCTCACAGATGGACATGGCCTAGAGGATATGCTCAGATCTATCTAAAACTGGAGAGAAGAGGGGATTTAGTCCAATTTACTGAGAGGAACTTTTCTTAAACTCTTGTGAAAGATCCAGAAAAGATTAAGACAGAGACCGAGTCCCTTGGATTCTCCAGGATCAGGGGCTAGGGGCAAACAATCCCCCGTGGGATGTGCACGAAAGTGGGGAAGGCAGAGAGTGCGGGCACCCAATGACGGAGAAGGGCCCTGGGCAGGTCTTCTGGGCGACAGGACACCTGAGCCACCCCTGAGAAGGGCAGGCGACGGGCCCGGCGGAAGAAGGACAAGAACAAGCCCACCGGGACAGCGAGACGGCCACACGTGGTCCCGGCAGAGGGCAGGTGAGATCTGGGCAGTGGGGGGACGCGGGAGAGGGCCAGGGTGTCCCCCGGAACTCAAACCTCCCTGTGGGGGCCCCCCTGCCCGTGGCCACCCTGTCCTCCAGGGACACAAGTCCTGTCAAAACCCTCGTTCATAATGGCTAAACACCGGGATGCGATTTTCTACTGGGCTTCACAAAAGCAACCCAGGAAAATGGAACAACAACAAAAAACCTCTCCATTGACGATGGGGCCATGGATCTAACCGGAGGGTTTTTGTTGCTTTGTCACTGAGAAGAACGTGAAAAAGAGAATGCGGGTTTGTTTGCTTCTGGTTTTGTTAGGAGGGATCCCTCAGCATCGTTTAACTCCGGCTGTGGTGGGGATGCTTTCTCTGCTCCAGACGGTGCGGAGAAGCCACGAGCCGGTTGGCACCTGCCACACCCGTGCCCCGCCCCCCACGGGCGGTACCTTGTTCCAGGTGATGACGGGCTCGGGCTCCCCCTGGGAGCTGCAGGGGAGCTGCACGTTGGTGCCCACCTCCACCGTCATGTCGCTTGGAATGCTGGCAAACACCGGCGTGACTGCAAAGCAAGGGACAATGAGCTGACCGAGGAGGAGAACCCGGGACACTCGTCATTCGTACCAAAACGCTTCCTAAGAGCACAGACCCCTCGTCCTCAGCCAGGGCAGGCCCAGGGCACTCTCGGCCAGCACTGGGCCCTCCCTCTGCCTCCCAGCTCAGTCTGCACAGAGCAAAGGGGCCGGAGGGAAGGCGAGATGGTCTGCCGGCTGCCCGCCCTCCACCTGAGGGGCCGGGTCTCAAGAGCGGACCGCAAGCCCTCACCTCACCAGCTCCTATCCTGAGCTGTGAGTGCTGGCTGCCGAAGGCCCGCCTTTCCCGAAAGCAGGTCTGCACAAAGCAGTCGGTCCCCCCGGAGGGGCCGGCGCCGCGTACCTCTGGGCTGCACGGTCAGGTGGGCCACGGCCCTCTGGGAGCCGATGATGTTGACGGCCTGGCACTCATACTGGCCCTGATCATGCAGAGCCACAGCCGAGATCCGGAGCGTTCCCGACGAGAGCACCAGGTGCCGCCTGTCCACGGACAGCTGGCTCCCTGAAAGGCATGGACACACAGTGGGCCACTAGGACTCAGGAAGGCCGGGTGCAGCAGAACTTTCTCAGAGCAAACGGAACAGTGGGACCGACTGGTCTCTGCCCGAGTCAGGGGCAGCAGGGCTCGGCACCTCCCGAGCGACATTCCACACCAGCTGGGAGCCGCCACGTCGGGGACAAACAGAGCCGCCCGGCCTCTTAGAAACTCCCCAGAAGCAGGAGGAGCAGACAAGAGAGATGCAGGAGCCGAGACACCGGGGGCCGTTGGGGAGGGACTGCTGGGGAGGGGCTGGGGGGCTGGAGTTACGCAAAAGCACAGAACACCCCGTTGAGGTGCCAGCACACGGCCCCTCCTGCCCGGGGACACGGAGTCCAGGTGCTGGGTGCTCACGCACCTGCCCACCCAGGGTGCTCGCTCCTCAGGGGAGGAAGGCGGCGAGCGGCCCTCTGGTTCAAGGCAGAGCCCCTGGGCAGGTCCTCAAGGTCAATTCCAGGACAGAGCCCTGAGGCCACCTCCCCTCCCCTAAACCTTCCCAGCCAGGCTGCCGGCGCCCTCGGGGACGTCTGTCTTCATCATCACCTGGCCAGGAGCTCACCAGCTAGAGCAGAATGGGGGGGCGGGGGTCACCCCCTAAGAATCAATGTGATCAGCCGTGTGACCTCGGATGGAGACGGCGTGACAGCCCCAGAGAATGAAGTAACACTGAGCTTCAAACAAATGCTATGGCAGTTTCCAGAAAGTTCTATCCTACCTGCTATGAAACTTCATCAAGATGTTAATTAAGTGTACATTAAAGGCAAGACAGCCACCATCTGGGAGGCGAGGGAGACAGAAGGCAGAAGGCCACCCGCATCCTCGGGAAGGACAGCCCTCTCTGCGCGTCCTGCACCGTAGCCGTGGGCCAGGCCTGCAGCCGGAACACGCAGATGCGGACCGTCCCCACCCCTGCTCACGGGGGCTGGGGCCTGGGCACAGGGCAGGCAGACGCGCCCCCGCGTGTGGAGCGCGTCCCAGCAAGTGCCGGGCCAGCTCTCACCTCCTTTCGTCCACGCGATGACCGGCTGTGGGTAGCCCTTGGCCTCGCACTGGAAGTCGACTGTCTGACCCTCGATCACAGCTCTGTCTGCAGGCGTCACGGTGAACTGGGGAAGAGCTTCCGGAAGGAAAAACATCGGAAACAACACTTCAAAGACAGTTCTGGGCACAGATGCTGTAAGCTAGCGTCAGCGTCGGCAGTCCCTGCAGGTGCTAGGGCACCGAGAACCCACGTGGCAGGGGGAGCGTCTGCGAGCAGGGCAGCGTCCGCGAGCAGGGCACGACGGCAGAAAGGGCGTCAAACAGCGGTGTTTCCCGGCCCCCTGCCGGGCCTGTGCCGACACGCCGCGGGCTGACCGCACGGACGGTGTGGATGGAGGGGAGGTGTCCGGCTTCCGCCCACGGCGGTCAGGAGACCCGAAGGTCCCTCTGGCGTCGGACCTCAGGGAGCACCCGGAGTGGGTAAGCGTCACGTTACAGCTGTGTGGGGACAGGGCTGCTTCATTACCATGGGGCCGAGTCCCAGCCCCAAATCCAGACCGGTCCCATCTGTACAGAAGGAACGACCAGACGCCAGGGCCGCGTGCTCACCTGCGCGAAGGGGCCTGTAGGAGGCACTCACAACAGACTGCGCGTGAGGCCGCTTCCCTGCAGGCGGGAGGGGCCAGCAAAGACAGAGGAGCAGGGGACACTGATTTCTCCGGTCTAGAGCTTCCACACAAATGCCCCACTTTGCAATTTATTTCTAAACTAAGAAGCTCACCATGGAGTCGCCTGGGGCATCTGGAAATACCCAGCTGAGGTCTCAACACCACAGGTCCTCTCAGCCACAGATAACAGCCAGAAATAAAGCCCCGAAATACAAGCCTCCTGAAGCCTCCGTTCAGAAAACAAACCTACCACCAATCAGGACGGGAGATGCGGGAAGCGTGCTGGAAACATGAAGCAACCTGCCTGCGCAGGGTGGGGGCGGCGGGCGGGGCGGGGTCTGTGCGGGGAGGGCTGCCGGGCGAGGGTCTGCGCGCGTGCACGGACGGGCGCCCTGACCCACCCTGGACGATGATCAGGGCCGCGGCGTGGATGCTGTCCACGCTGTTGGATGCAAAGCAGGTGTACTCCCCACTGTCGTCCTGCAGGACGTTCTGTATGTAGAGGCCGCCAGATGGGGTGATGCTCACGCGAGGGTCCTCGGGCAGGGGCGTGCGGTCCCCTTTGGTCCAGGTGATCCGCGGCGGAGGGTGGCCCGTGGCGCTGCACTCCAGGGTGACACTCTCCCCGACCAGCACCTCCGTGTTCTGTGGCTGGATTACAAAAGCGGGTCGAGCTGTCACAACGAAACACAAGTTCTGCGTTAATTCCCTCCAGGTCAGCAACGGCATTTTGCTTGGGTTGTTCTATCTTCGTTCCGTCTGCGGCCCTTAAAGTAAGTAAAGCAAACAAGACTGAATCAGAACCCGCTCTCGTCTTCTGTCCCGTGTCAGAAATCGTGCCAGCAGCGAGGGTGAGCGTGGCCCGGGGCTCGGGGCGGGCGGCCAGCGCCTCACAGATGGCCCCTGCCTCCCTCAGTGCGGCCTGAGCCCCAGGGAGAACCCCCACTTCTGTTGATTCTAAGTACATCGGGTCAGTCTGGTCAGACCTGGCTAGAGGTTCTTCCTGGCATAAAACACTGCTTTTAAACTATATTTAGAACATATAAAAATAAGCAATTTCCCTCCCCAAACCAAAAATATAAATTAAAACTACACTAAGATAGTACTTTTCAGCTCTGAATCCAGAAGAAAAATCCACACCCTTAGTAATGCAAGTTTTGTGAGGGAGTCTGCAGAACAGAACTCACTAGCAGGTGGTGTCCACGGCTGCCGTCCCCACTGCGGGCCAGCTCAGACGCGCACGTCGGGACCGCCGCGGTCCATGCACCCTTTCACCCAGAAGTTACTCCGCTAGGAGCTTACAAACATGGAAAGCAATGTATGTACTCAAAAAGGGAGGTTTTTAAAACATTCCTGTGATGCATATTCAGGCCAACACCCTTCTCCCCAATTCTAGAATCCAGAAATGCTCCTAAAACAAAATACTTTTTCATCACTTATTTCTAAAACTGGATCTATCTGGCATGAGGCGTTTACAGTCTTCACTTATCCCATGTGCTGGGACTATTCACACAGTTTGCCGTGGACGGTGATGACAGGGTGGGACCCGGGACCCCGCGGCAGCACCAGGCGGCTCAGAAGACCATGCACCAGGTGGCCTGCTGAAATTTCCCAGATTTCTGATTTCCAAACGATAGTAGGCCCAAGAGGTTTTGGGTAAAGGGACATGGACCTGAAATAGCAAAAGACTTGGGGGGGGAAACCTTCAGGTATTCCTGCTAAAGAACCAGTTAAAATAGATCACGTTCCCACCAGGTAACGACTCCCACGCGGCCCTGAAAAGGAAAGTGTAAGAGAAGTCATGTACTAAAGACCAGTGAGGCAGGGATGAAGAAGGAGGCACTGGCCGGAATTTGGGAGAGTGGGGATGGAGGTAGGAATTTAGTGGGTGAGGCAAGAAGCAGGAAACACATTTCTGCGTCTTTCATGTTGGTTAACGTTGAAGCTCCGCTACCCACGTATCTAAGGAAGAGCAGAGGATAGGAAATGCAGAAATGATCCTAATAGTAGCATTTCCGGAGCATGGCAAGCTAAAGCATGAAGCTGTTGGCAGGGACAAGAACCCCAACGTGAAAGCCCACCGGGAGGACACGTGCTCAAGCCGACACATGAGAAGCGGCATCACGACAGGCCAAGGCGAGGCCCAACACGACGCCACCCAGGAAGCTCCGAGTCCGGCTGACCCACGAGCTGCCCCTCGGTGACAGACAGCCAAAATCAGTGGAGGGAGAAGTGAATCTCACTCCAGGCTTTGTCAACCGAAAGCTGGTCCTCGCGTGGGGATGCGGCCCGACCCCCACGCCACTGGGCGGAAAGGACATGGCGCCACAGAACAGCAGAGACGCAGAAAGAAACAACGGGATTCGAAAGTGGGAAAGACATCACGGCCAGGCGCTAATGAGTGTTTCACACACTGGGAAAACAGAACTCAGCCCATCCTGGACACAGCAGAAGGGGGTAACTTTGACTCTGATAACCTAAGAACGCGGTAGGCCAACCACCAGCACAAAGGACGCCGTGTGACTTCCAAACTGGAAGCGGGAAATGGAAGAAGGACGGTAATTATGCCAAAGGAAGGCTCGGAACTCAGAAAAGACTGGACAAACGGTCTCAAGTAAGATGCAGAACGTGCAAATCTAAACATACTGCTCATGGCAGCAAATACAAATGGACTCCTTCAAGAAAATATCAGTCCGTGTCCTTTTTTTTTTTTAAGGCAGAGCAAAGGTTGCGGGTGACCTAGGACCACGCCTGCAAGGCTGTGGCTGAGGGTGCTTGGTTGTAGACCGCTGCACCCAAGTCCCACCCACATCCCACCCGCGTCCCTACCCTGGTCCTGCCCACGTCCCGCCCACACCCTCCCGCATCCCTACCCAGCTGGGCGTGGGGAGCAAGGGCCGTTCTGGGGGAGGCTCGTAGGCCATCTTCTGCACGTACCTGGAGACCCAAAGTACCTGAGGGTGACCTCCTGTGTCTTCACCTGCCCGGCCACATTTTTGGCCATGCACTGGTAAATCCCCTGGTCCGTCTCCTGTGTGTTTTGGATCATCAAGGTCCCGTCGTCCAGCAAGTTGAGGCGGGAATCTGTCTTCATGCTCAGCTCATTACTACAAAGACAGAAGTCTGGTACTCAGGTTCTTGAAGCACGAGGACACACCAGAGCCACACAGGAAGAGCCCCTGAGCACCTGGCACCTGGGGGCAGGGCACCTGGCCTGTCCAGGAAACTGTCCTACCACACAGACTCCAGCTTAGTCAGTACTTCTAGAAAAAGTGCTGACCCACCACATCTCTAATTCATCAACTTATTTTATTATTTACATGTTCAATCTATAAGATTTTAAAGTTTTAAAGTAGTCCTCTTGCCAAAGGGGAAAAAGGAACATAGTGGGAAAAATTCAAAGGAAACATTTTCCTTGGTTTCTGGCAAATTCATTCAAGATAATGGGGCAGGCCCACAGGTGAGGCAGGCTCCCAGGTGAGACTGACCAGCAGGTGAGGCAGGTCAGCAGGTGAGCCAGGCCCCCAGGTGAGTCAGGCCCCCAGTGAGGCAGATCCCCAGGTGAGACTGACCAGCAGGTGAGGCTGGCCAGCAGGTGAGGCAGACCCCCAGGTGAAGTAAGGTCAGCAGGTGAGCCAGGCCCATAGAGAGGCTGGCAAGTGGAGGGAGAGCCCGGCACCAGACTTCAGGCCCAGGGCTTTTGGGCTTTCACTCTGCTATGTTTGGCTCTGACATTTTAACTTCTGCTATCAATGTGTTTGTTTATGGAAGCAGGTGTAAAGGGCTCAGCCGAATCGATGCTTTTCTGTCTTTTAAATACATACTTATTCCTCTTATGTTAACTCCGGATTTTAAATCTCAACAAGTCCAGAGTCATCCAAGGTAACAGGTCATCTGAAGGCTGGGCCAGCATCTGTCCGTCCCTGCGCAGCGCTGGGCCCAAGTCATGGCAACAAACCCAGGCAGGAAGGTGTCTTCCCCTCCTGCACCTGACGGCTCCCAATGCCAAGCTCCCTGTTCCACTCGTCCTCCCTGGGAACGCTGCTGGACTCACCAGCCCAGCGCTGGGCGGGACGATGGCTGGGGGGGCATCCTCCTCGCCCGGTCATGACCAAACACGGCCCGCGAGCTCAGAGTGTAAGTGCTGAGAGCCGAGATCCACCGACAAGCGAGTGTCTGTCCGTGTCCCCGTGAGAACGGGCACAGGAGCCACGACAAGGTGCTTTCGGGTTAACAGTTTCTTTCTGAGGAGTCAGTTCTCACCGTACGCCCAAAAGTGTCCTCGTTAACACAGGGCCCTTGGGGGGCTGACCCCTGGAGCACCCTCCTCCTACACCTCTGCCCCCACACACCCAAAATGCTTGTGGATCAACGGGGAGACTCGTGTTTCCTGAGGCAAATCAGATGCGCAAGGAGCTAAGTACGTAAGTGTTGGCTTGATGGGCGTCCCTGAAGACGCTGTCCCCAGCAGGTAGGACCCCTCCTTAACCAGGAGGTCTGGTCCCAGTGTTCCAGCTGCGGAGCCCCAGTGCCCAGACCCGCCAGTTTCCAGCCACAGAACGTGGGCAGGTCAAGAACCAAGATGCCCCCCCCACTCCTCACCCCTGGCAGGGGGAGCAAAGTGCCCCCCCTTTACAGCAGAAAAGATGCAGAAAATTCTCTCCTTTAGACCTTTCCCTCCACAGCAGAGGACAAAAGTGTCAAGGGGCGTCTGTAGGTGTCGGGTGGGGCCATGCACAGCGGAGCCCACAGGGCATCTGGGGGACAGGGAGCACCCCTGGCCAGCACCCGACTTACTTGTTTCGCAGCCAGATGATCTCGGGCTTGGGGTTGCCTTCTGCTCTGCACGTGAAGAACACGGTGTTCCCTGAGGTGACGTCTGCATCCTGGGGCTCCGATGTGATCCGGGGCCTTTCTGTGCCAAGAAGGAAATGGAGATCTTCTGGGTCTTAAATGGTCCCATAAAAGTAAACAAGACCCCAAACCAAATCCCTCACATTCACAAGAAAATCCCAAACAAACATATATCCCAAGCACAAATGCTCCCACAAGGACAGACAGGCTTCTCCGCACAGACAGGCTGAGTCCTTACCCAGCATTTTCTGACCCTCAGATCCACCTCTAAGAGCCTGGGTGGAGACACGCACCCAACAAGGCCCAGTGGTTGCTCACCCTTCAAGAGGGTGAGGGACCTGTGTGCAGGGCACACTCCGTGAAAAGCTGTTCTTGAGTAAATAGAAAATGATGCTTTTTAGCTACAGCAACGCTGAGAGCAGAAAGCTCTACCATGCAGGGCAGGGCAGCAGAGCCCTCGTCCTTCGTCCCCCGGGGGTGCGTCCCCTCCCATGGCCCCGGGCCAGACAAGCTGCCTCCTCCAGTCTGCGGACCTGTGGGTGCTGCACATTCTCCTTCTCCACGACCACAGTGCCGGGGAGGCAGACAGAACACCCGCGGCGCCCGAGCCTGGTCCCGATGGGTAAAGTCAGAGCCGGCTGGTGAGTGGGAGCCCGGGTGGCTTGTGCCCCGAGGAGGGAGCGGACACCAGACGAGGACACCCCGGGCTGGACCGGGGGAATCTGCCGTGTGGGGCAGGTTTAGACTCGGGTGGCCAAGCGCGCAGCCCCAGCCTCTGTCCCAGGAACCAGTCCTGTCCCCGAAGTCCCACCGCCCAGTATCCCTGCTCCTGCATAGCGTGGCCCCCGACAGCCGGAAACCCGCCGTGCCCGGCAGCAGGATGGGCTCACACAGGACAGGGCCCCCGACAGCGCACCCCGAGGCAGCTGCGTGCACAGCAAAGCACACACGTCTACGGCTGATGAAGGCATCCAGATGCGGACAGGAGATCCGTGTCCCGGGCGGGAGACTGCTGAAAGCTACGGACTTCTAGCTTCCAGGACACAGACCTTTAAGACTTAAAAACGACGATGCTTTAGAGAAACTAATTTTAGCACCCCCAAAAAGTGCTGCAATGAAAATAATAAGCGAAGGAGTCCTTGGGCACTCTAAGCAAGATTCTGCCCTGCCGTCGGATTTTGCTCCTTTTTCTCGCGACCGGTTTCTCAGTGCAGCTCGTGTGCATGGCCCAGCGGGCAGAGGCTCTGGGCGGCATGGACCGAGCCCAGAGGCAGACCGCTGCCAGCCCCACGGGCCCCGCCCCGCGAGCACCCGGGAGTCGGGCCCAGCAGCTGCAGCCATGGGGGGAGCGGGAGACGCAGTGCGTTCCAGGAACTGGAGGCGAAAGCCGAGGAACCCAACAGTTGCTTACAGATGCTCGTACAGACGGCTCTGCCAAGGAGCGCCCTGTCGGGTCCCACCAAGACGCGATCTGGGGACACCGACACGGAAGGCAGGCCCTGCCCATGCCGCGCCCTCCGGACGCCTCCCTCCGTCCTGCTCACTCACCACAGTCCAGCTCTTCGGGGGTGATGGTGGCCACCGAGCGCCCCTGGATGCGTCGAGGATATTCACAGGTGGCCGCCGCCTGCGCATTCCCCGACTGGGCGTAGGTCTTCAGCAGATCCGCCAGCCACAGGATTTCACAGTCACAGTGAAGCGCGTTGGAGTCCAGCCGCCTGACGGGAGGAAGACAGGAAGACGTGGGGTCGAGCACACGGGCCCGGGCCCACGCACCCCTGGCCCCACATCGCCGTTCTCAGTGCGGCGGCTGACGGCCTTATCAGAAGGAATCCTGAACAGCGAGGAAGGCTGTCTCGGTTCACTGTATCCTGCGCGGAAACTACACTTCCTAGCCTGATTTTCCACTTCCTGACATCAAGCCCCTCTCACACCCTCGGGGACGGGACGGGGACGGATGGCCAGCCGCAGAGCAGCCCCGCGGCCACAGGGCAAAGCACAGGAAGCACCAGAAGGCGTCCGGTAACTGTCTCCGCCGGCACTCACATACCTTTATTCTAGTAAAGTTAAGTACTCGGTATAAGAAGAAGTATTTTTAGAGGCCTGGAGAATTTGGAGGTCAGCGTACTTAACGTCTAGCTGTGGGAACGCTTAGTACAGGGAACAGGGTAGAGTCCTTCTCCAAGGATCTTAATCCCACCACTAAAATAGGCAAAATGGGATTAAAAATTAATCTGAAGAATTTAAAACTGACTTTAACAATGTCTTGCTCGCCTATGAAACGGTCGGTCTGCTGGCTCAGTCCCCGAGTCACCGGGGCTCCGAGCTGCGCCAGCTCCAAGGGTTCAGGGCCTCCTGCCCCTTCCTGAGAGGGACCCACGCTCCACAGCCCAGCAAAGGACCGGTGGACGGCCGCGGGGACACGGGGCTGTGCTGAACACATACTCACAGTCTTTTCATGGATTCCAAGTGATCGAATGTTCCTGGAACCAAATGTGTGATTCGGTTGTTATGTAAAAATCTGTCGAAAGAGACAATACAACAAACCAAATTTTTAAAAATGCTTCTTATATGTGTAGAAAACAGTATCAACAGTCAAATAAATCAGCTTTTAAAAATTACTCAGTGATTCCATTATTTCCTACAAATGAATCTGAGAATGTTATTTAGCCCAGAAAAGAGCTAGGGTGTTTTTTCTATTTTATCACCATTCCCAAAGAGACAATTGCCAGTCCCGCCTCTGAATTGTGAGACAAGGAGCAGGGACTTTGCACGGCCAGTTCTCGGAGGCTTGAACAGCCTCCTGTCTCCTGCAGAACCTGGACGGGGCGATGGCCCAGGACCGCGGGCGGACACGGGTGGGTGGGAGGAAATGCAACTTACAGCCTTTCTAGCTTCGGCAAATGTCGGAATGACTCTGGATCCAGAGTTTCTATCTGATTAAAGTGCAGATATCTAGATAAGTGTAAAAAAAGAGGGAGAGAGAGAAAAGAAAGAAAGAGCTTTTAACAGTTTTACTTTTTGCAGATTTAGATTTCCTGCTCAAAAAAATGTTTCCTAAGTCCTTTCAAATTCATATGTCAATAACTCTCTAGATTTCCTACATTGTGTGGAAAACAAGTGAAATCATCAAATACTAAGATTAAATACAATTAAAAACGGCACAGACCGTACGACTGACCAGTTGTCGGTGACTCTGACCGAGGCCCCTCCATGCCCGGGACCTGACCACGTGGCCGTGACCTCCGTGCAGTACGTGGGCCTTTGCAGGAAAAAAGTCCATGTAACCTTCCCTACAGCACATAGGTAAGTAGACGAATACCTTCATTCAGTCTTCTAACCTCTATGTGAATTTAGGGGGGGATGAACTTACACTTCAATTTCAGACTGAGCATAGGATTAGCCACAGAAATGATGAAGAGTAAGATCCTGTGTTTCCTCAAACGTGCTCAATTATACGAATATACAGTGTTCACACTTCTTTTGCTATGTTTCCTTACTTTCCATATATTCATACATTTTTTGGTACAATTAATTTCTCCTCATTTTCCTGAATATTGCTTTTCTCACTGTGAAAATCAGTGTTTTTCCCCTTAGGTGAAACAATGGACACGGACTTGGATGTGGCCTTGTGATGGGGATGCTTCTGCAGCGAACCCCCCACCCACACGAGGAGAAGAGAGGTCTCCGCCCTCCACGGCTCGCTCACGTGGGGCCCGGCAGAGAGACAGGGACAGACGCGAGCGATTACAGGTTTCATCACGAACCCAAACACCAGACAGAGAGCGTTCTCGAAACGCGCCCTGGACCCCGTAGGGACCTTCACTAACATTGAAGTTACTGGAACTTCAAGGTCACCCAAGTTCAGTTGCCCTTCCTAGCCCATCCCTGTCTCCCTGGCCCAGCTCCCCGGGAGGGCGCTGCGGTGACCCCGAGTCAGGAGGTCGCAGACGCAGCTGCAGAGCCCAGAGCTCAGGTCAGACCCACACTTGCCTCCCGTGCCTCCCGAAGACAGGTCCCTGCCCATCGACCTCCACTCCAGGGTGGGAAGCCTGGGAGCAGGGTGCACGGGAGCCCAAATGGGGGAAAATCCGCACTGAGCGGCCGTCACGGGAGAAGCCTGAAGGAGACCCTCGTTAGCAGGCAGGCTGGGCCCTGGGGAGGCGTCCGGGGAGGAGGGAGGGCCTGTTGGTCCTGATTCACTGAGGCGTGTTCCTGTTGCCCACAGACACAGGGCTGGGCCCGCGAGCTCAGGCCAAGTTCCCACAGCTCCAGGCAGCCTGGGTGCCACCACCCTCCCACGGCCCCAAGGTGGCCATGGGTCCCAACGCCAATCTACGCTCTCTGACTCTGGTCACATGTTCACCACACAGGACGAGGAGGGCCTCCCGGAGCCCGCTGGAGCCCAGGCTCCACCGACTCCCAGCAGCTTCGGGCTGGCAGCCTCCGGAGGGCGTGGAGGGGCTCCTGGCGTGGGGAGGGGGAGCCCGGGCAGGAGCCACCCCCGGGCCACGGCACCATGCACACCCACCAGGAACAGCCTCATCTCCTCACACAGCACCCTCCCTGCGGGCGGGGACCTGGTCCTAAGTGTCTCTGCGTCCCGTCAGACACCCACCGACCTTCACGGAAGGAGAGCCACGTCTCAGTGGCCCAGACCCTAACTACCCAACCCGGGGTTTTGAAGGCATCCTGACCCAGGACGCTTAGTCAGACACCCTGCTCCAGGCTCCTGGTGCAGTGGAGCCTCACTTCTCCCTAGACTCTGCCTCTTTTCTCCGCAAAGATAAACCGACTCCCGCCTCATCAGGGTAAGCACCACCTGGTTCTAATTTTTTCAGCAGGTTTAAATCAGACACGGTTTTCTGGGTGTTGGCTATGACTATCTTACTGCTCCCACCCCAGGAGAAGCATGTCAGATGCAAGAACTCCATCCTTCGTAGACTCTCCATCCACTGGATGTTTTCCAGACACTCCCATGTGTTTCTGCAACCCTCTGAACTCTGGTCCTCTCCAAAGCGGAGATCGTACAAACCTGACGTACAACTGCTTCCCAGTCCTACTGCATGCCGTGCACAGTGAGCTCAGCAAAGCAGGTCCCACTGGAATAAAGACCCACCTAGACCCACGAGCATCATTTGTGCTTCCGAAGCGCCTGATTTCGGGGGAGCCCCCGCCCCAGCTCTGCCGTTGCGCTTCCGGAGACGCTTCTGTGCCCGGCCAGGAAATACGCAGACAGATGTCAGGACGCGTCACAGCCCACGGCCCTGTCCAGCCCCGTGACTGTAACCGGATGGCCATCTGAAACTCCTCGGAATCACTTCAGCCCAAACAAACCAGAAAAACTCCTCTTACCAGGAATTCTACTCAAAAATGAACACGCTGACTTCATATGCCACCAAAGAAACAACATCCAACATACACTAACTAGAAACACACGAAGAAAGTTCATTTTCTCCAGAATAACGACAAAAAGCAGAAAGTTAGCTGGATATGTAGGGAGTCACAAACAGGAAACAGGGTACAATGAAAACAACCTGCTCGTCCCACACTGCCCCGGATACCCCTTCCCGAAGACCTTTCCTCGTTCGCAAGTCTGTCTCTGCTTTACATCGGGAGCACCGTGGAGGTGGGGGCCACTCGGTCTCACTGTTCTTTGGGTCACGGATGCTCGGCATGGGCTGCCGTCAGCAGAAACCAGTGCCGTCCATTCCGGGGTGGAGGGGGGTCGGACAGAACCGCTCTTTCCTTTGGCATGCACACACTCCCTACGTCCCCGTTAGTACGAACATGCATCGTGCAAACAGCAAACTTAGTTCATCTTCCTACAAGAGGCAAAGGGCGGGTGACATCCAAGACAGCCGAGGACGGGAGAGGGACACTTACAGTTGTTCTAGAGAGGCAAGTCCCTTAAATGCTTGCCTGTCAATTGACTGGATCTCATTCTTGTACAGATAGCTGAAACAAGAAACGGGGAGCATTAGCACACACACGAGAGGCCGCAACTTCAGATGGAAAGAAGAATTACGTTGACACATGGAGGGAGTTTTCAAATTAATGACTGTATTAGAATACAAACAAAACATTTACACGGTGGTGTGGCTCCCTTCGCGGAGGTTCCCGGCCCTTCCTCAAAGGAAAGTCTCCAAACGGGAGGTTCTCCAACCACCGCCTCGTCTTCCAAAAAGTCACAGGCTCTGGAGTGTGGCTTGTGACTTGTTGACCATGCACGTGCTCCAAAGCTTGAAGAAAACAGAACCACCTCCCCACACACATGATGTGCATTGACTGTAAGATTCCACAACCTGCGTGTTTTAAGATACCCAGGAACAGCTAGGGGGGCAGATGATACGAAGCCTAAATGTGTTCTCACCCACCAGAATCCTTCTTGCAAAACAGAAGCAACAAGGGCAGGTTGGAAGAATCACAGAGTTGGCCTGCTGCCTGTTTTTATATGGTCTGTAAACTGAGAATGGTTTTATGGTTTTCACTGGCTGAAAATTTCAAAAGACTAATATAATAGTTCATGACACGGGAAAACTATATGAAATCTAAACTTCAGAGTCCTAACAAACACGTCTCTGCGGCAGCAGATCTCGTGAACCCCGCCAACGTCATGGTGCATCAGACGTGATTTGTGTCAGGTGCAGAGACGTGAGCCCTTGGCGCTTCTCCCCAGCCGATGACCTCAAACTCCACGCCGTCCCCACCGTGACGTCAGCAGGCACTTCTCTGCACCCCGACACCGGCTGGCTGGGCTTCTACCTGCTTGCTTCCGCAAATACACCTGCTCTGTCTTAATGCCGTGCCCCTGCACGCTGCGTTCCCAGGACAGTGTGCACCACCGCACTTTAGCTCACGGTATTCGGGGCAGGCTTGTTTCACAGGACCCGCTACACCGTCTCTAACTGCCACCATCCCGCTAAATGGCTGTCATCTCTCCCTCTGCACAAATCAGCTGCGGTGACCCCGCGGAGAGCTGCGAGCCGTGGCACGAACAGGCGGCGCTCACCCGCCGGTCCAGAGCCCGGTGCCCACAACAGAGGCCTGACGCAGCAGGCACTTCGCCAGGCCGCGTGGGTGTGAATCCTCCAACTGCACCCACTAGCTGTGTGCTCTTGAAGACGGTATTAGGCTCTCTGTGCCTCAGTCTCTTCCTGTGTAAAGTGGAGAGAGCAGCCCCTCAGGATCACCGAAATTTAGTATTTCGAAAGCTAAAAGAATACGGCCTGGCCACTGGCAACTTCAGTTCTGGAGGGAGCTCCTGCTCCCCCATTATTACAAACAGGGTTTCTGGGCTCACTTCTCTAACACAACAGGGCAACGGCCTGCTGGTGCATCGTCACTTGGCACACACTTTAAAGACAACGGGAGTGCGAGACAACTGAGCCCTGCTGATACGGAAGAACATGTGTTTAGAGGACATGGGAGCACCCTCTGTCTTCGTAAGAATAAAGGGCACTGACCATCTTCCGATAATGGGTTCTAAAGAGTACTCTACTCCACCACAGAGTCCACTTTGAACAGGAGGCCCCTCCCCGGACTTAATCGCATCCTTTGGAAATATCAGTTAAGGGGAAGGTTTACACCTTCCCACAAGTAACTAGGGTTCCAGCAGATAACCAGGACTCAACTTCTAAAAGCATGGACTAAATATAAAGGCAGAAATAATCAGTAAACTTCATGAGAGCTCTCAAATGTTTAAATTGCACACAGTGCCCTCTCCTGCCAAGGACGGGGATCAAATGGGGAAGTGGGACCCCTTCTCACCCCTGCTCCTGGGGTCCCTCCTCACCAGGGCCCTTACCCCCTGTCCTGCTGACCACTGCCCAACCCCTCCCCAGTGATGACCAGGTGCCCTCCACCAGTGGGCATCGTGGAAATGGGGGGGGAAGGTGAGGCTGGGGCGCAGGTGCCTCGATGGGGAGCCAGCCAGCAGGCGAGGCTTATTAAGTATTACTTTAAAAAAATCATTTTAAGTGAAAAACAAGGTATCCCAAACTATTTCACACTAAATATGTTTGCAGGTTAAATAATAAGTTGCTCTTAATTAATTCAAACCAAAAGCAAAATACAAAATAAAAAACAAAGTGACCCACACACAAACTACAGATGCTGGTTATCTCCTAACTGAACCTGCTTTCTAAGAAACCAAAACCTTTCTTCTGGAACTTGTATAGAACTTAAAATTTAAAAACAAATCAAATAAATAAAAACTCAAGAGTAAATAGAAGGCCTTTTCCTCATTTTTAAAATGAGCAACAAGGCTTAATAATTTTCATACGTTATTCTATTCTATTCTATTCTATTGTAAAAATTAACAAAGTATGCCAAAAGTGATGGAAAAATATTTATACCTAACAGTTTCAATTACTTTCACTGAGGAATATATATTTCTATAAACACAGTAAAGTGATCACTTAGTTAAGAACCAATGACATCTAAAATCATAGAGGTTTCAAAACACACATCTAACAATGTGACTTTATTTTAAAAATCAACATGACTTATAGACATTCAGGTTCACTTATGACATAAATTTCCCAAAAAAGTCACTGATCTAAATCCCTCATTAAAATGGTTCTCTTTGAAAGGTCATCGAAGTCTTAAAAGAATAATTTGCTCAAAGCACAAGACACGTACTTTTATCTATAACCAGGAATGTAACTGGAATGTCTGCCTTACGGCTTCCAGTCCTAAAATAAGTGCTTGCAGAGGTATTAAGCCGGCCCTTGCCCGCGAGGTCATCTTTTAACCTGCAAAACTCATGTTTTTAAATGCTCTTAATTAACTAAAATCAGTTTTAAAAAGCAAACTACAATTTTACTACCTAAAAATAAGAAGAGGTGAAATCACTCAGAGGAAGACTGGGAAATTAGCAGACGAGTGAAATTCTCACACTTCGCCCCCAGCGGGAGAGGCCTCTGGAAACCGTGCTTCCATCTCCTGGCACGTCCGCCCGGCGCGCACACCAGAGAGGGGCCGCCAGTCACCTGCTCCCGCACCACCTTCCAGGGCTGTGGCTTTAATCTCATTCCACCTACTTTACTTACGGCTGAAGACACACACACTAAGCATCACGCAGCGCAGTTTTAACTCATTTTAAAAATCCCAGTCAAAAATTCAGTCACCTTCTGAAAATGGACCCTAAGAGACGGATGTACTTATATTAATTTGCAAGCTGCAAAAAATTCAGCTCAATGATTAAACAGTCGATATACAAACAACACAAGCTTTGGGGGAAAAGGACTGATCGTTCACTTACAGATATTTTAAGTTCTCCAGGTCTTCGAATGCTCCGCTAGGTATGCTCTTGATCTGGTTATTGTTGAGAAGCCTGCGAGAGAAAGTCTGAGTATGAATTACAACCAGCACCCCTCTGAACCCATTGTGGGAACACATTCCTACCGGTTGGAAAAGGTCCTAAGACGATTCGGGTACAGAGCTCAGCCCCGACACTGGCCGAGTGCTACATTCACACGGGAGCGTTTCAGCGCTCACCCTGTGATGACGCGTGTCCTCAGGGTACGCGCGTCCCTGTCACCGCACACCAATCCCCTCCGTATGCACACCGACCAAATTCCTTCTCCGACGCAGAGGCGTAGCTATCTGTCCTCCTGTCTGTCGGACTGTCCACCTCAGCGGAGTGGAAGGCCAGTGCAGGTGGTTCTCACCAGGGTCGGACCGCCCCCAGGCTCCCAGGGCCCTGCCTATCCCCCTGTGCCCACAGCCGCCCTCCGGAGCAGAAGAACCAGAGACACCAGCCTCCTGACAAGCTCAGCATACTCGACAGCAGCCCAGGTCAGCCGCAGAACCTCTCAGCGCCAGTCAGGCCCATTCCCTTCGTCTGTCCGTCCTTGAGGACTAAGCATGGGTGCACAACGGGATGGCACCCCAATCCTCCTGGGTCCAGCTACCCAGGAGAAGCCCAGGCCCGTCCTCCTTCCGATGGGGCGTGTGAACTAGTTAGCACAAGTGAACGGATCTGGCCCAGCTGGGGACTGAGTTACTACTCACAGGAAGAGAAGGGGATCACGTGGCCATTGGTCTGGGTCAAGCCACTTATGAGGGACCCACACAGGTCCACGGATGTCAGACAAAACAGGACGGCAGCCAAGCACAGGATCCACAGGCCTGGCATCTTAACGCGCATATTCTGTTCTAGGGTCCCAAGTCCACTCTCCTCATTCATGCCCCTGACCACGGATAATCAGGGCTGACCACAGCTGAAAGGTGTGATGATTTCCGTACTTGTTTCCTACTGGGTCCCAATAGAATGTTTGGACTTACAACGTATTCAAGTTTCTCAGCTTCCTGAATGCCCCAGGCTGGATCTCTCTGATTCTGTTAAAGCGAAGATCCCTGGGGAAAAAAAACAAAACAAGAAATGCATTTATATAGAGAAATACGCAGTCATCACTGGTCCTGTGTCATCTCAGTTCCAGCACGACGATAAGACATTTAAGGAATTAACCTCACAGCTCATTCGTGGGACCAATTATCTCTTCAGTGAGGCTAACTGCATAATGATAAATGAATATTTATCTGCATGACAGGGCAGCCATATCACATTACAGAAGTTTGTTTAAACAACACCTACGGGGAGATAAAAACTTACTCTAACCCTACACCCATCTTCTGCCAAACCTAAGGTCTTCAAGCCTTCCCCAGACACAGGATCGACCCACACATACTCCACGGAGTCGCCCCGGCACCCACTCCAACAACTTCTCGAGCTGGAATTCGGCGGTTCATCTGCGAACTGCCCACAGTGTCCTCTCAGGGACGAGTTCAGACCCAGCGTCCGTGAACTGGAAAGATGCACGCGTGCAGCGTGGATCTTAACTCAGTACTTCCAGGCAGCTTAAATAGTTAAATGTGTGCTGGGAGAACAGTTCCTGATGTTTCAGGAACAGAGGGACGACCTGAGCAGCCCAGGAGAGAGCAGAGCGCGAGGCCACGTCCACAGAGGCTGCCGGCGCTGTGGGGGAAGGGCAGGGCAGCTGGTGGGGCGGCCCCTCCGCGGGACAGGCGCAGACTCGGCCCTGGGGCCATGAGCTTGGGGGCAGAAGGCATGCAGATGTCCATTTCCACCCTCTGAATTAAAACCCATCAATTAGATTAAAGTAAAAAATATAAGATACATAAATTCAATTAAAACCTATAATTTATAGTTATAATTGTAATGTTTATGAAAGTCACAGAAAAGTAAATGAAAGGCCACTTTCTTTACCACAGAGTCTTAGAAAAATTAAGATGCCTTGCTCACAGGCCCAAGCCCTGTAACAGTGCAGCAGGATTATCGTGGGATCAACGGGGAGACCCCCATTCACATGAAATCCGACTCCAGTGCCTCAGAATGGACCTGATTTGGAAAGTCTTTGCAGAGATCAGCCAGTCAAAACAAGATCAACACAGTATGAGGACGGCCCTACTCCAGTATGAGTGGTGTCCTTAAAGAAGGGGGAAATTTGGAGACAGGCACACGGGGAGAGGGCCGCATGAGGACTCCTGCAGTTCCACCACAAGCCAGCAAAGGCTGGGGGCTGTGGGAGACGGGGCGATTCTTGCCCAGCACCCCGGAAGGACCCAGGCCTGATCTCGGGCCTTCTGCCTCCAGAGCCGCGAGCCTCTGTGCTTCTGCGGGAGCTCCGTGTGCGGGGCTCGGCGCAGGCGTCCCAGGAAACCCACACAGGCTCCTGGAGCAACACTTGGTCTAAATCAGGAACGACACTTCTCTCCTGACATGTTCATGAACTTTTTAGGAATCTGATTATTTTGAGCCAATTTAAGAGTCATAAATGATGTACAGAATTGGTTCTAGTCTATGGTGCGATAAAAGGCTTTTCAGAAAGTATTTAAGTCGCTAAAATGAATTGTGTTGACTTAGGAGTGAGCACATGAAACATGGAACATTGGGGCATCTGCGTCCTGGCTCTGGGTCGGGTTTCAGGGTAGCAGAGTCCCCAGACATCGGTCTCCACCTGCCCTGGGCAGCCGACCTGGCCCTCACCCCGGGGGCTCTCCCTGGTTCCCGAGAGCCACCAGCATGCTCTTCCGGGAACGCACCTCCCCTGCACTGACGTGTGGCTTTTAAGGAGAAATTGATCTACATGCACACTAAGGACATTAAAGGTGTGTCCACTGGGGAGGTGCTGAAGCCAGGTCCCCAAGGGGAGGGCACGTGCGTCCAGAGGCCCCGTCGTCCCCCGTGTGGAATGTGGGGTCGTGGTTAATGAGCAAAGACTGGCTAGCTGGGCTTTAGTGTAAACACAGGTGGTGGGGAAGCTGTCTCCTCGCATGTAACAAACACAAGCTTTCCCAGGACTTGGACAGACGCCCCGGGGCCAACGTGGAGAAGGCATGCCCTGGAACGTGAAGGGCCATGCGCTACGCGCAGCAGAACCGGTCGGGACATCGTCCAACCAAGACGCCAGGCCTCAAGTCCTCAGGAAGGACGGTGGCGTGGGCTCACGCAGCTTCTGACGCCTCTGACACAGAGGGGAGCAACACGGAAACCTCGTGGAGTCTGGAACGCAAGCCGCTGAGGGACAGAGGACTTGGCCACCTCCTGACGCGCCAAGGCCAGCCCGCGGGTGTGCGGCCCATGCCAGGAGCCCCGGGGGACGCCTGCAGAGAGGCCGCCGCGCACCCCGCGGCCACCGCGCACGAGCTCAGAGCGCCTGAGCGGGCCGGGCCTCACAGAGACCTGGGGTCCAGGGAGACCCACGCCAGATCTGAACGACCTCAGGGGGAAGCGGCGTTCAGTGCCTTTTAACACACCGGCACACGTAGACTACACACTGAAATATGAGCGTGTCTGATACACAGCTAAATAACGTTGGTAAAATTAACCTGCTTCCAATTTCTAGTGAAACTTCTGCAACATCTAAACTTACATATATGGTCGCATCTTATCATTCGGCGTCTTTTCAAGCATCCAGGCCAGCTCCCGGCTTCCCAGCAGACAACCAGAGAAAGACCACACGCCCGCCCAGCCAGGGAGGGGCACATAGAGGCCCCCTTCCCAACAGAAGCAGAGAAATTTGAACAACAGAAAGGAACCAAACAGAGATTCCGGAAGTGAAGCACATAACAGCTGAAGTGTAAAGTCCTTGCATGGACTTAACAACGTCTTGAATAGGGCAGAAAATGGGGTGAGCTGGAGGGCAGGACGCCAGGAAGCATGCAGCCTGAGGGACAGGGGGAAAGCCACAGGAGAGGTGGTCAGGGCCGCGTGGCCCGGGCCCGGAGAGACAGGCCCAGGAAATGAAGATGCCATGGATTCCCAATAGGAACCAAATTCCAAGTCATCACCACAGATCACAGAGGCTGTGTTTTACCTGAACTGATTCCCACTCTTAGGAAGTTATCAGCAGGGATTTATTAATCCAGGAACGGTGAGGATGCCCTTAAGCAATGTTCTCAGTGGCGTCCCCTGATCAGCAGCAGCAGCAGGAGCATCCCTGGGAAGGTGCTAGAACAGCCAATTCTGGGCCCCACCCCAAATCTGTAGGATCAGAAACTCTGGGGGTGGGGCCTGGTAGTCTGAGTTTTAATTCTCTCTCCAGGAAGAGCAAGGTGAGGTTTGGAAACTCTGCTCTTCAGTAATGCTGGGAGGCAGCAGTGTGCATGCGTGTGACTGCATACGTATTTACACGTGTGTGCACCTGTGTCGGATACATGTGCAGCATCCACACACATGCACGAACACGCATGCACAGCAGGTATCTGCTTGTCCCCTCTGCTCTTCCTCCACATTGGATCCTTAGGCCCATTTGTCACCACTGACATAAAGCTTACGTTAAATGCAAGCCGATTAACCAAGTTACACTCTAAGTACCCTCCCCCCATTCTTTAACTTTTGAAATAAGGTCTACATGTGCCTGGAGAGACAAAATGTCTAACCCTACAGAATAGGACCACAGGAGATCACGTCTGTGGAAAGTGCTCCCTACACTGTCAAGCCTTTTGTAGACACCCATGGCGGCCATCGCCTGCAGGTTCTGATGGTTTTCCCAGACTCCCTCACCGAAGGCACGAAGCACATCATCGGTGGCAATCTCTGCACTGAGCAGTCGCTACACGCAGAGAATCTCAGGGTAGTGCAGGAAGTCACTCAAGGGCTCCTAGAAATTATGACTTCAGGGCAAGATCACGGTGAGTTTCATGGTCCACCTCCACTGTATGTGGCTTCTAACACGTGAGGGCATGGTAAAGGTGGTCGGTTTTAGGAAGGAGGAAGGAGGAGAATTCTCATTAGGTTAGAAGAAATCCCTGCATTTGGCAAACAAGGATTCAGAAACAGACAGATCCAGCAACGAGCCCCAGGTCACTCACTCGTGAGTAGCAGGACTAGAGCTGAAATCAGAATCTGCTGCCAGGGCTCCCCCGGAAGCCTGTGGGGAGAAGGTATTTTCACCCCTGCCGGTGGGGTTCACAGGC